>NW_026850922.1:0-12897 GCF_030913465.1 Colletotrichum navitas
GTTTAAGTTATAGCCTAATAAAGAGTTTAGCTTCTTTATACCTTAGTAAAGTTATTAAAGCTATTTATAATATACCTAAGGATACTAGCTTTTTTTTTATTTTACTTTATAATTATCTTAGAAAAGAAGACCTTTAGCTATTAAACCTAATTAAGATAATCTAGATCCTAGTAAAAGTCTTTTTTTTTATAAAAAGGTATTAGTAGTTATACTTATTATACTTTTCTATTACTTTTATTAACTTTATTATTCTTTATATAGTAAATACTATAGCTTTAGTAAGTACTACCTAAATAAAGTTATTTACTTTATTATTATTAAAGAAAACTACTTCTTTATTATTATCTTCTAATATTATTCTAAGAATTCTAGGAACTTTAGTAAAGGTCCTAGGGTCTTTACTAGACTCTAGTTTTCTAAAACAATATAGTAGTAGCCCTAATTAAGAAGAGTTCTATTAAGTCCTATAGTATACTAGTCCTATATAAAGATATATTCTAAAAGTAACCTTAGGTTATTAAAGTTAATAAATATAGTAGGTATATAAAGCTAAGTGTTTTTACTTAATAAGATTACTATAATTAGGTTATTTTTATATAAAAAGTTAATCTTTAAATATAAATAAAAGGGTTCTTTAAAAAGCAGTAAATTACTTATTTAATTATTATTTATAATAAATATACTTATTAGGATATAGTAGCCTTCTACCTAAATAAGTACTATAGTAACTCCTTAGAAGTTTATTTAGGGTACTACTAAGTTAAAGGTCTTTATCCCTAGTCTTATAAAAGTAAGCTTTAGGTTATACTTTAAGGTATATAATTTTAAGATAATATTAGTCTAAGAACTATTATTAATAATAGCTTTAATATACTTATTTTAATTAGGCCTAGAACTACTTACTTAAGTATTAAGGATAAAGTATAGTATTATAAAGGTAGATATAATTAATTTAATAACTTAGAGGTTAATTACTCTAGTTATTATAACTTTAGTTTACTTAGTACTAAGTCCTAGTAAGCTTTTATTATATATAGCTAAGATTTACTTTACTTCTTGTTATTCTTATAGCTTAACTTCCTTAATTAAGTAGATAAGCGCCTTAGGATATATATTAGAGAACTTATTACTATCTAGTATCTCTTAGATTACTATTATAGTATTCTTCTTAAACTAGGGCTATACTCTTAAGGCTATATTAAGTAAGATTAAGATATTTCTTTTAAACTTCTTTATAATAACTTAAGTAAATACTACTTATTTATTAATCTTATTTTAATTAAGTATATATTCTAATTTATTATCTTTATTAGGTTTAAGGTTTAAATATAGAGAGCTTAGAGAGGTTAGTTACTAAGGTCTATTTCTAAGGCTTTACTAAGCTACTAGACACTACTAGTAATCTTAATTAAGGTAGATTATTAGACCTAAGTATATAAAATATATTAGTTAGTATTATTAGTCTATATCTATGTTTTTAATATTACTTTTAGTACTAGTATTACTATTATACTTAGACTAGTTCTTATTAATATATCCTTAGTGTATAGTATATAGCTTTACTTAATTAAGATAGTAAAGTAAGGTTTAAGGTTAAGTTACCTAAGAGTAGGTTATAGTATTAATTTAGGCCTTATTTATTAAAAAGATATCTATATATATAGTTAAGTAGTCTAGTATATACTTAACTAAGTTAACTTTAGTGTCTTAAGGGCCTTAGGGTTATTAAGATCTAATTTTTAATTACTAAGGTCTTCTAATACTCTAATTAAGTACTCTTTTAGCTACTTAAGCTAACTTAGGAAAAATAGTATTATTAGCTAAGTATTAAAGAATAATAACCTTATTAAGTAAATACTAATGTTTTTTATTTATAATAATAGTATTAAGGACTTTATTAACTTTAATATTAGGTCTAGTTAGTTTACTATACTTATAAACGTTATAGTCTAATAAGACTAGGCTAGTAAGTTTATTCTCCCTTAGTTAAAGGTATTTCTAGTACTACTTACTATTATACCTATTATACTAGCACTAATTAAGGTTACCTCCTATAAAACTAGGCCTTAAGAAGGACACTAGTAAAGTAAGTATAAATAACTAAAGCCTTAGCTAACTATTAGTTCTAGCTATATTATAATTCTAAGTAGCTACTAGTAAGTAACTAATTATATTTTAAACTCTAATATTACCTTTAATTATTATAGCTAAGGCTTTAAGCTTCTAGGAAAACTTTATAACTAGATTAGTAAAAATATAGACATTAGTAGTTCTTAGTACACCTTTAACTATTATATTACCCTAATTAGACCTAGTCTTAGTCTTAAGAACATTAGCCTAGGCTACAATAGGTACACTAATAGTTATAGTATTAAAATTACTATAGTAGTATTAGTATTTTGTTTTTTAACTAATCTAGGTGTTACTAGACAAGAATATTATAGTGTAAATAGATAAGTAGAACAAAGGATAACCCTACTAGTATATATCTAGGTATATACCTATAGGATATATATTTTATTATTTATTACCTCCTAATAAAAGAAGGTAACCTTAATAAACTATTTACACTTATACCTAGCTTTTTATCCTATGTTAGTTATTTAGCTCCTTATTATTATTTACCTTATTTTACTACTTTACTATTATACTTTACTTTTATACTATATTACTTTATATTACTTATTATAGCCTTACTTCTCTTATTAGATCTATAATAGCTAATAAGAAGGCTATATTAAGTAGTAGTATAACTACCTTAATCTATACCCTTAAAATTTTTCTTTACTAGGATATAGTAAAGATACCTTTTTACCTTAATAAAAATTAGCTTATAGAATTAGTATACTAAGGCTAGTATAACTAGGCTAAATTACTAATATATAGTAAGTATATATATAGCTTTAGCTAAATCTAAATTATAAAGTTACTTATTCTTTACTATAAAGCCTTTATAATAATATATATACTTTTATATTTATAAAATTTAATAGTAATAGGCTATTTTATAGAATAATAAACTAGTAAAAAAGGTTTAAACTAGATTATAGTAATATAGTTAATTAACTCTAGATAAAATTAACTATCTAGATAGTAAAAAGAATTATTAAGAACATAAGAGAGCACCTAGACCTATATATATAGCTTTATATAAAAGCTATAAATATCTTATTATCTTATACTAACTTATAAACCTCTTAGTTATTAAGGAACCTAGTTATACTAGAAAAATATATAACTAAGTAAGTACTAAATACCCCTTAAAAAATCTCTCTTTAATAAACTAACTTAAATAAAGATATTATAATAAGTAAAGCCTTTACCTAGAATATAAATATATTACTAAATAGTATACTACTAAAGTAAATAAAAGGTATAGTAATATTATAGTAATTACTAAAAGGCAAAGGACTAGAAATTATAGGCCTACTAGGCTTCTACGCTAGCCTACTAGTAGATTCTACTAGGAAAACTAGACTACTAGTCTACCCTTAATAATACTTATACTTTATACTAGGTTAGTTCTTAGCTAGTGTAAGTAACTACCTATATAGCCTAGACTTACCTAGGTTTTAACCTATATAGGCCTAGATAGTATAAGCCCTTTATTTATCTTATAAAGTATATTAATAACCTTTATTATTAAGGTAAATAATATATATACTACCTATTACCTAAGGGCTATTAGTACTATACTTATCCTTATAAGGGAACTACTTAAGTAAACTACTAAGTGTTATTTACCCTCTTATACACTTAACACTATTAGACTTAATAGTTAAGTAGACTTAAGCCTTATAAAGACTTTTACCTCTAAGTTAACTAGTAATTAACCTTATATAGTAGAAATAGGCGTTAGCCTTAATAATACTTTTTACTATAGGCCTAATGCTACTAATAGATATAAGTAAGTTTATAGTAGCCTTCTTTTATACTATAGTAGCCTAGATATAGTAGGCTAAGACCCTATTAGGCTTTATAGTTAACCTAGGTTATATACTAGTATAAATACACTTAATAATAATAGTTAAGATATTCTAGCTAAATATAGACACTAAATATTACTTACTTAACCTTATCTTTTATAACTACTATATAATATACTACTATAAGGTAAAGTTATAGATCTAAGTAGTTAAAGTAGTATATCTAGATAAACTATCCCTATAGTATTTTAGTTAAATAGTTTAATAATATCTCTATAGTTAAGTATATAACTAGTAAGAATTTTAACTTATAAGTAAAAAATAATACTAGTTAAAGTAATAAGGGTAGTTATAAATTACTAAGTAAATTAAAGAATAGTTTAGCTTATCCTTTGTTAATATAGAGAAGTAATTTAAGGAGAACTACTTTATAATTAAGAAAGTTAATAAGTAAAATAATATTTATACCTTTACTTAATCTTACTTTAAATATACTAGAGTATAAGGTAACTAAACTTAGCGCTAATAGCTAATAAGGTTCTATAATAACTTTACCTTAAATTACTAAAGATCCTAAAGACTATAAGGGCTTATACCCCTAATAAGAGAAGGTTAAAAGATATCTTAAGTAAGCTACTAAAGTATATAAGGAGAATAAACTAAAAGAGGTCTTAGCTAAGAAGTTAACCTTTAATAACACTATAAACTTTACCTTCTAGACTAGTAAAGTTATTAAAGCTATTATAAAGCTTAATAAAAAAAGAAGTTACTATAAGTATACTTATCTCTAAATTAAAGTATAAGTAAATAAAGACTTAGAGGACTACTTAGTGTATATTAATACTAGTATATTAGTTATTTTTACTAAATATAACTAGGTAAAAAGGTTTATAAAGAACCTAAGATTTTCTTTTACTAAGCTATATAAAGTAAAACCTATAGGATTATTATTTATACTAATAGAGGATATTACCTTTAATATATACTTTATAAGAACTATAAAAGGCACTAAGATAAAGGTCTATATAATAATTATAGTAAGAGTAGTTAAAAAACTCTTAGTGTACTTAGTACTTAGTATACCCTTTTATAATAACTATAGTATAGTAGTAGATTTTAATAAGAAATAAGTAAAGCTTAGGTTAGCCTATAATATAATAATCTTAGTAATAGTAGAGAATTACTTTCTTATTATAAGGAGAATTATAGTGTAGTATATAGTAACTATATTATTTAACTTAGTCTACTACCTCCTTATTAACTTTATTAACTTCCCTAAGAAATATAATAAAGAAAGTAACTTATACTAATACTAAGTACACTTAACTAATAAATATACCCTTAATACTATATTAGACTTATTAACCCCTAAGGTAATACTAGTCTATAATAATATAGGTAGACTAATTACTATTAAAAAAGGTATAAAGGTAGTATAAATCTCCTTAGTATACTAGTAGAAGTCTATATAGCTTATTACTAAGGAAACACTAGACATAATTACTTATAGTAATATAGTAAACTTTCTTAGTGTTACTAATAAGTTCCTTAATAGTAAAAGTAAAATTACTATAGTAGTAAATACTAGTAATAAATTAATAAACCTACTTTTACTAGCTAAGGAGGTACCTAAATATAGTATAGTAAAACCTAACTTTTACTTTATAATAACTAACTACTATAAAGTAAAGATCTATACTAATAATCTTAAGTATATAGAGAAACTAAAGACTATACTTAATATATACTATATTTACTATAACTATAGGTTAATACCTATACTAGACAAAGATAAGATAAGGATTAAGTTACTTAATAGTTAGTAAAACTAGAAGTAAAATATCTATATATTCCCTTTTAGTCTTAAAGATATAAAGCTTCTTAATAAATAGAATAACTAGTAATATAAAATTAGTAGAATTAGTTAGTAATAACGCCTAGTAGTATTAGTTTACCTTCTCTTTATAGTATAGAAACACTATAAGGATAAAATAAAATATAAAGGGTATATAATTACTAATATAAGGCCCTTTAATAAGTAGGCTACACTAGATATTTATCTTTTACCTAACTAAGAGGACATTATATAAGGACTTTAAGGTAAAAAATAATAATAATATTTAATGCCTTAGGGTTCTTTTACTAGCTAAGAGTATATTTACTCTATAGAGACTATATAGTAATAATAAGCCTATAAAGGCTTAAATACTTTAATATAGTACTTATAGGCTTTAAGAACTTACTAGTATATACCTAGCGCTTTATAGACTATATTTTTTTAAATATTACTACTTTATTAAAGTATATATTAATAATATTATACTTTTTAGTAACTTTAATAAGAATTATATTTAGTACTTAGAGATAATCCTATAGATTTTTAATAAATACTATATCTATATTAGTATAAAGAAATTATTTATTAGCTTCTTATTTATAAAGCTTCTTAGTTATATAGTTAATAATAATAGTATATATAAAATAAATAACTATATCTAAGCCTTTAAGTAACTAGCCTTTTTCTATAGCCTCTAGGACCTTAAGATATATCTTAGTATAAGTAACTAGTTATAAATAAAGATACTATAGTTTAATATAATTATAGATTTATTTTACTAGAGGAAAATAAAACTTAATAAATAATTATAAAAGGAGAATATACTAAAACCTAGAATAACTTATTAGTATAAAGTAAAAATTATTACTAAGGAGACCTTTAACCTTATAGCTAAAGAACTTAATGTATAGAAAACCTTATAGAAGAAACTTTATAATTAGGCTATATATTATTACTATAACCCTAAGAAGCTACTCTTTTTTAAGATTAATATATATACTAATAGTTTTAGGCTTATAGTATTTTAACTTAACTATAACTAAGATAAAGAAAAAATACTTAGAATTAATATAATAAATAACTATATTAACTTTATTTTTTTCTTTTTATAGACTATAACCTAGGTAAAGAAATATTTTAGTATAACTAAGGCTAAAGTAGTAGCTATTATATAGGCTATTAAGAAACTCTAGAAGCTTATTTAGTTAAATAGATATAAGGTTAATATTCTTATAAACTATATAGTTATAAAGGGTATTATTACTTATATATTATTATAGATAATAGACCTTAATAAGGCTAACCTATGCCTTATAAATACTACTAACTACTTCTCTTAATTCTAGTTTTAAATTTTCTATATCCTAAGTAAGCTTAATATAGTACTAGATATATTATCCTAACTCTTAGTTACTTAACTTAACCTTATAAAGTATTTCCTATATAAAGATAAGCTTATAGATATTAATAATAAGAACAAGGTTAAAGATATAGCTATAGTATAGTATATAGGTAATAAACCCTAAGTCTAAGAGAAGCTACTATAATAATAGTATAAATTAATAATAAGTTTATAAAGAGTATTATCTTAGGCTACTAAAATAATAAGAAATTTAAAGACTTAAGGGTATAGATTAAGTAAATATAAAAGAATAACTATAAATATATTACCTTAGATAAAGTAAAGAGAGATTAGTAACTTCTTTATAAATAATAACACTAGCCCTATATAGCTATACTACTATAAAAGATTAACTCTAAGGGACTAATCTTTTATATTACCTTATATAGTATATATAGACTTTATATCCTAAAACCCTTTATAAAAAAGGTGTTTACCTTTACTTATAATAAGAAGTTTTACTTTAAGTATAATAGAATACTTACTAAGCTATAAAGCTTTTATATTCCTAGAAAAGTAAAGTTAGTAAAAGCTTATATTACTTATTACTTAGTATACTAAAGTAACTAGATAGATTACTAGAAGGCTATAGGATCTCTTTAGCCTATTATAATACCTAGTGTACTTTACTATACTATCTTTATAGACTTTATTATAAATATACTAAAAGTCTTAACCTAGGGTAACTTTTAGGCTATACTTAACTTTTATATATTTAATAGCCTTTATACTATAACTTATAAGTTTAGTAAAAAGATTTTACTTATCCTTAGAAATATAAGGTATAAGGCTTATTATTAGGCCTAGGTATTACTTTAAATACTTATAATATATAACTAAGGACTACTAACTATAATTATTAGTAACTATAACCTTAAGTTTATCTCTATAATATAAGTAAAAATATTTAATACCCTTAAAGTATAACTACTTATATATATAGTATATTATCCTTAGACTAATAGTTAAAGTAAAAAAACTAACTAAATAATTAAAATTACTATATACTTTTATATATATACTAACTTTAATATCTTATAGACTAATATTCTTATAGTATTATAGTACTTACTTAATAACTTATTAGTAGTTATAGTAGGTTATTTACTAAATAAAGTTATTCTTAGATTTTACCCTAGGATAATACTAGAATATATTAGTAAAAAAGGTCTCCTATTAAAGTCTTTTAATATTTTACACTAGATATATTAAGTAAAAGCGTTAGCCTTTATTAATATAGTAAAAGTAATAAGAAAAGAATAATATAATTACTACTATTATCTTATAAAACTTAATATTAAAGACAAGGTTTTTCTTTAACTTAGTAGAGGTTACTTACTACTAAGTAAGCCTAAGTAAAAATAGTCTCTTTAGTATACTAGACCTTTTTATATTACTTATATAGTTAGGCTAAGAGCCTATAAACTTAACTTATTACTTTTCTAGAAGGTTTACTTAGTAGTATTAATTATATAGCAATAGAAAGCACTAATAAGTAATAACCTTTTTAGTAAAAAGTATTTACCCCTAAAGCTAGTAAAGGTAAATAGTATAAAGGAATTTAAAGTTAAGAGAATTATAGACTATAAAGTTAACTAGTAAAAGAATAACTTATTAGTTAAGTATTTTATTAAGTAAAAGAGGTACTTACTATTATTTAATATATAAGAACTTTATAAGAACCTTGTACTTAATACTAGTAATATAGTAACTAACTTTAAGAAGGCTAACCTTATTAATTAAGTAGTAAAGTATTTAAAGAAACAAGGCTAAAAACCTACGCTAGTAGACTTCCTATAGATACTACTAGAGTTAGCACTAAAATAGTTATAATATACTATAGTAATATAGAGAGACACTTAGCCTAGTACCTCTATTCTTAATAATAACTTTATTTCTTAAGTCCTTTTAATAAGAATAATAATAATATTAGTTATACTAAGGGATAGGTTAATATAGTTAACTATATATATTAGTAGTAATTAATAAATAATAAAGGTAACTATAGTTCTCTATTATATATAAAGAAAAGAAAGATAATTATTATAAGTTAGTTAGTTAAATAACTAACTTATTGCCTATAAATCCTTAGAGAATCTATAGCTAAATATCTAAGGATTTACTAGCAATAAGTTATTAGGGTTAACCTAATAACTCTAATATTTATCTACAATAGTTAATATTATAACACTAGTAACTTTCTATAGTACTAGAAATCCCCTATTATTTATATCTAAAAGAATAGCTAAAAAATATAATAAAAATAAAAAGCTAAAAAGTATTTAATACTCTTTACTTATATAGCTTATTATATATAAGAAACCTATTTATTTATCTATATCTTTAACTACCTATTACTAACTAGCTTCTTTAATATATTATTTAGTAATAACTTTATAAATCTATTTACTAGGTTATTACTACTATAAATCTACTATATCTTATAAATCTTATAGTGTTTATATAACTAGTAAAAGGCTATAATATTTATTATAAGTTACTTCTCCTTTATAGTCCTAAGCTTTATAAGGCACTTATAAAGTAAATATAAGTTAGTGTAAAGTATTATAGGTATTTATAGTAGCTTAAGGTAGTTAGTAATTATTATAAGGGTAGTACTAATTATATAGGTAACGTTAGTGCTAGTAACTATCCTATAGACCTTAGAGGTAAGTATACTATATATAACTCTCTTATACTTTATTAAGCTAAAGTAAATAATATTACTAGTTAATTTAAAGCTTTTACTATTAGTAGTAGGTTACTTAATAATTTATTTATTAGTAAAGACTATAATAAAGCTAAGTTAAGAGGTAAAGTTATAGTTATTTATAAATAAGCTATTAATAAATATAAAAAGCTTAGTAGTTATAAGGTTAATTAGTAAGAATTATAGGCTATAGTTAAGGTTATTAATTTACTATTTAATTTAGTAGTTTAAAGCTTTAATCTCCTCTACTATAGGTAATTAGTGTTAAGTAGTAACTAAATAGTTAAAGTAGGCTTTAGGTTAATAAATAAAAGTAATATATATTATTATTAAGTAGTACGTTTAGGGGGTAATTTATGTAGTTAAAAGTAGCTTATTTCTTTTATCTATAGTGCTATAATCTATGTTCCTTAAATATTGCCTTGCTTAGTAGATTCTGCTACAAGTATCTATATTTAGGAGCAAAGGTTAAATTAATAAGTAACATTGTTCTAGAAAGCAGTATTAGTTAGTAATATCCTATATAATATACCCCCTTAGGCGTTAGTGTAGGTCGCTATACGCCTAGATATAAAGGAAAAATAGTTCTTTTAGCGCAAAAGGGCTAGTTATTATATAATTATAGGCTATTAGTATTAGGTGTTCCTATTAGTAAGGCTACTTACTATAAGGCTAGCCTACACGCTAGTAGATATTTACCTTAAGGCTAAATTTATAGTTACTTTTTTCTCTTTTTCTTTAATAACTATAATAATAATTATAAGTTATATTATTATTTTTATTATAATTAATTACTAACTTATTATCTTTTATATTACTATACTACTTTACTTAATTACTAATACTTCTTTATTTTTAGATATCTTATAAAACTATTACCTTTAGTAAGGCTTATGTGTACGCCCTTGTAGCTACTATAGGCCCTAAGGCTATAGTAGTCTTACTGCTGTATAACTACTATAGTTACTATAAGTGCACCTTGTCTCTTCTTAAGGAGGAGAAGGAGACCTTTAGTAGGTCTATAGGGGAGTAAAAACCCTCTATAGATAGGTCTTATAAGTATTATCTTATTACTAGTTAATTAATTTTAGTGCTAAAGAATAAGTATAGCTCTTTAAAAGTAACAACAAGTAGTCTCTCTAGAGACTAGCCTTCTTAACTTTAGTTAGAAGGAGCTATATAACTTAGGCCTAGATTTACCTTTAACTAGTATATTACTACTTATTATTACTTAGTTATTTCTTAATTACTAACTTATTTTATAGATAATAAAGTAGTAGTAAAGTAGTTACGTTTTTACTTTTATATTAATAACAAAGAGAGCTTACTACTGTCTCCTAAGGTTAAAGAGGATTTAGGTAGTAATAATAATACTTTTATAGAGGCACTAGAGTACTAAGAGGGTACAGTAGAAAGACTTACTGTTATTAGCCCTTATAAGTATTACTTAAGGAGTACACTTATAGGTTAATCTAATAATAAGTGTCTCTTAGGTCTTAGCCTTAAATATTACTAATATATTATATATTAGTGTATATATATACTACTTACCCCTAAGGTTATTAGCCTAGCTAATACTCTTTTATATACTCTAAGTAGTAAAAAGGCCTTATATAAGGTAAGTTACTTCCTATTTATATAATAGTTACTTTTACTTATATATCTTTATTTTAGGTAATTATAGCTATATAGTTGTATATATAGGTAGTTCTACCTTAAACCCTAAAGAAGGAGAAGGCTACTTTACCTATAACTATCTCCTTTAATAAGGATAAGGAAAAGGAGGATAAAGAGGAGGAGAAAGAAGAGGAGAAGGAGGTATATAATAGAGTAGGTAGCCTTAAGGATCCCTTTATAGAGGCTATTACCCCTAAGTGTTCCTTTAGCTTCCTTATTAGTCCTTATATACATTATAGTGTCTCTATTAGTACTACTTACGTATAGGCTAACCTTAATAGCTTTATTAGTAAGCTCTCTTTTATATAAAGGACTTACTCTATATTTTATTATCTCTTAGATAATTATATAGATGCCTTTCTTTATTAATAATAGGCTCTTTAGCCCTTAGGCTGTTTTTACCTTTTTAAAATATTAGGCTCTTTAGCCTATAGGCTATTTTTTAATTTTTACTTTAGCTTAGGCCCCTTAGCCTTAGGCTATTATTTAATTTTAGAGAAGTTTTTACTTTTGCCTTTTTTATTATTTATTAATTAGGTCTTTGTTTTTTCTTATCCTACTGTATACTATATATCTTATAAGTTAAGAAGTACTCTAAAGTACTTAAATTTAGCTTATAAGAGATTCTTAGTAAGTTTATCTACTAGTATCTTGTTTATTAGTAAATATATAATATTAACTTTACCTTTTGTATAGACCTCCTATAGCTATATATTCTAGATATTAATATAGTAAAGTTATATTATAATCTTTTCTTCTTCCCTTATAACTAAGTAAATTATCTACTAGTTGTTATATTATACTACCTATATATTGTCTTTTAATTTAAGGTAGATGTTATAAAAGAGGTATTTTAAGGTAATAAGCTCTTTAGTTATATAGTTAAGAGCAAGAAGCTTAGCTTTAGTTATTAATATTATAACTATTGCTTAGTAAGTTACTTTCTAATAGATTAGGCTACTAAAGAGATATATAATATACCCCTAAGATAACTAGTAAGTAATTATATTATTAGTAAAAGAAGTATTACTTATATAGAGGAGTTATATACCCCCTAAGATACTAAAGTATATTAATAGATATAGGGTGTAAAAGAGGTATTAAATATACTACTTTACTACTTAAATATAGTATACACTTAGGTTTATTAGGTACCTAGAGAGGAGTAAGTAAGTAAATACTATATTTAGCTAGATTATTATAGTAGTATATAGGATTAATTTAACTATCTCTTAAAACAGCTTTACCTCTACTAGTGTTACTGTCCCTTTGTTTTAGAGAAAGTCTATTATTAGTAGTAGTGTTATAGAAGAAATCCTGTCTATATATTTAAACTTTACTACTA
>NW_026850923.1:0-12897 GCF_030913465.1 Colletotrichum navitas
GTAAAGACTAGCCTATATAGAATTCTTATACTATAACTTACTTTCTCTTAGTTTTTTACTTATTTACTTATTATAACTATTAGTAAATCTATTTAGGTCTAATAATTTATAATAGAATTTATAGCACTAGCTATAGGTCTTAGCGACAGGTCACTAAGCCTCTAGCGCCCTACCCTACTATCTAGTTTTCTAGCAGTAGAGCCCCTATTATCTAGGCTCTATAAGCTTAAGTCTTATAATATACTAATACCTACTATTAAGCCCTACCTAGTTAAGTGCCTATAGCTATTATCTTATAATTCTTAAGCTACTATTTCTCTTAAGTAATAAGTATAAGTAAGATAGATTAAAATAATAATAAATATACTAATTACTTATTAACCTATTATTAATATACTATTAGTATAGATAAGCTATAGCTATCTATAGCTAAGTACTTAATATACTTAACTAAAGGTAAAAACTAACTACTATTATTAAAAAGGTTTATATAAAGACCTAATAAAGAAGAAGTATAAGAAAAATTACTATTATAAGGCCTAAACACACTAGACTTACTAATAGTTAGTAATAATACTTTTATTAATAAATAGTTATAAAGTAGTTAAAGTATTAGTATAATTATAAAGAGCTAAGGAGTCTTAGACCCTATATAAGTAATAATATTATATTTTTAAGAAACTATAAAGACTATAGTTAAAGAATACTAAGAAGAATAAAGATATTATAAGTGTTTTTTATAAAAGCTTACTAGCTAACTAGTATAGTAGCCTAGTAAAAAGGAATATAAAAAACCTTTATCTTATAACTATAGACTTCTAAAGAAAAAATCTATAAGTGCTTAAGTAGTAAATTAAATTAATACTATAGAAGTAGCTAATAAGCTTTATCTAAAAAGTACTATAAAGTAATAGATTAAATAGGCCTTATTAAAGGTATCTTTATTATTATAAATATAATAGTATAACTATAAAAAGGGGCTTACTAAACCTTAGTCTAAAATAACTTCTTAGTGTTTATATACTAAAAGTATATTAACTTAAAGGCCTAAGAATAAGACTATTAGTAAAAGCTATAGAAAATATAAATATATAATAGCTAGACCTTATTATAGTACTTTACTAAGTAATTAGTAATATATTATAACCTTAGTATAAAGGATATAGAAGACTTAAAGGCTAAGGCTTACTAGTATTTCTTTAGGCTATTTTTTTATTATAAAATAAAATAATTTAATAAAAGGTACTTATCCTTTATATAAGGAATATAGCTTATAAAGCTAATTAACTATAGTTACTAAAGGACTAGAAATTTAGTAAAAGGTTATAAAAGAATAGTAAGAAGTGCCCTTAGACTACTAATAAGTACTTATAAAGGCCTATACCTTAATAAAGGGATTAGAAAAAAGAGGCCCTAAGGGACTTAAAGCTAGTAGATATAATATACTACTAGCTAAAAATAACTAGTATAGTAGTTAGTTACTTAGTAACTAGTTACTAAAAAGTTAACTAAAGTTTAGTTATTACTTTATTTATAACTAAAAGAAGTATATTATAACTATATACTTAAAAGAAAGTTTAATAGTAAAGTAATAGTAGACTATTTAGTTACTAACTAGACTAAGAACTACTATAGTATAGTATATTATAGTAGGCTTAAAAGTTTAAGAGCTTAACCCTTTAGAAAATAAGTAAGTATAAGTAATATACTTAACTTACTTATATCTAAGATAATAAAGGTACTTATTAAAGTAACTATAACTAGTATAGTAATTATCTTATAAAGAAATATTAAAAGGTTATTAAGGTATTAATAAATATATACTCTAAAGTAGACTTTATTAATAGTAGACTAGTAAAGTACCTAGGTCTTAAGCTAGCTAAAGTAAAAATACTAACCCTTAAGGTATTTATAAAGAACTAATAGGTTAAAAAAAGGCTTATTAGTTAACCTTTTTTTTAATTAATAATTAAGGTTAACTATAAAGATTTACTAACTAGTTATTAAAATAAATAAAAGAGAAGACTTACTTAATATATTTATATTTAAATAGTCTATAGGCTAAAAAAGTATCTAGATTAATATAGCTACTAGTAAGTAGTATTATAAAGTAATCTTTATTACTAAGCCTAAGGTAATTATTTATAATATAGTTAAAAATAAAGAGTAAGTATATATACTTTATATTTCTATAAGGTTAGTAAACTAGTAAAGATAAAACTAGTAATATCCTTCTAAAGGAGCTTAAGAGTAAAGTAGTAACCTTTAATAAAGGTTTAGTAATAAGACTATAGGTCTATAATAAGGTAGAATATATAATTAACCTAAAGCTAGGGAAAAAGCTATTATTTAGGCTAATTTATCTATTAAATAAAAAGTAGCTAAAGGAGCTTTACTAATACCTTACTAAGAACTTAGTAAATAAGTATATTATATATTTACTAGTAAGCTAAAGCACCTATATTATTTATACTAAAGAAAGATAGTACTATATACCTTTATATAGATTATTAAGGCCTTAATAAGGTTACTATAAAGAATTAGTATTATTACTATTAATTAGTAAGCTATTAGATAGGCTTTAGGAAGTAAAATAGATCTTAAAAGTAGATATCTATAATATATACTACTATATTAATATTAAGAAGAAAGACTATTAGAAAATAGTATTCTAGACTAAATATAGTTACTTTAAATATATAGTTATACCCTTTAGGTTAATAAATATACTTATAATATTCTAGGTGTTTATTTACTAAGCGCTTAGTAAGCTACTTAATATATATTATATTATATATATAAATAACTATATAATCTACTTTACTATAAGGAGTAATATACTAAAGACCTTAAGAAGGTCCTTTAAAGGCTTTAGATATTTAGACTATTTATATAGTTATTTAAGTGTTTATTTTATTAATAGAGGGTTAAATTCCTAGGGTATATAATTACTTTAGATAAGATTAAGATAAATAAGTCCTAAGTATAAATAATTACTAACTAGAAAGCACTAAAGTTATAAAGGATATTTAAGTATTCTTAGGGTTTTATAATTTTTATTATAGGTTTATCCTAGGGTATATAGGTATTACTATACCTATAATATCCTTATTAAAAAGTATATAAGTACTTCTTATATATTTAAATAGATAAAGGAGGCTAATATAGCTTTTAATTAGCTAAAGGTTACTTTTTATTAGTAATAGTACTAATATATTAGAACCTTTAATATACTATATATATAAAGATAAATATATTAATTAAGGCTATTATAGTTATTTTCTTTTAGTAAGTAAAAGGACAGTAGTAACTAGTAGTAGTTACTTACTAGTTATAGAAGCTTACTAAAATAAAGTAATAATAGGCTATAGGCAGTAGAAGCTACTAGCTATTATTAAAGGATTAAAGCACTAGGCCTATTACTTTAGGGTCTATTAGAGAAGTTCTTAGTCCTAATAGACTACTAAGTATTAAAGGGCATTATTAGTACACCTATATAAGACCTTTAGGAAAGGCTTATTTACTAAGTATATAAATTATTAGTATTTAACTTTAATCTAGAGTATAAACTAAAAAAATAAATCTAGTAAATAGACTATTCTAGAGGCTAAATATATAAAAAGAAAGTACTATATATAAATATTTTATTAACACTAGTAAAAAAGCTATAGCTTATTAGTAAGCTACTACTTAATATACACTAAAGAATTATAGGCCTTAAAAAAAAAATAAAACTATAACTATATATATTTAAGTAATAAAGGCTTTAGTAAATAATTCTAGCTATAAAGTAAATAGTTCTTAAATAAGAAATTCTTTTTTTTAAGTTAGTAGTAGGCTATAAGGTGCCTTAACTATTTAGTAATAATTACTACTATTACTACCTAAGGCTAAAGAGTAAAGAGTAATTAGAGAACACTTAGTAAAGAGTTACCTAGGTAACTAAGGAACTAAAGAAGCTAAGTTATTATACTAAAATAATATATTCTATACTAAGTTATAAAAGAACTTATAACTAGTAAAATAGTATATACACTAGACCTTATAACTAAAATAAAAAAGCTTATTAAAGACTATAGGCTAAAATAAGTTTTATTTATTATAATTAGTAAAAGTATATAGTATAGCTAGTAATTAAAAGTATATACTATTAATAAAGAAGTACCTTATTTTTAAAAAAAGACTAGTAATCCTATAGGTAGAATCTCTAAAGGTAAAGATCTTTTACTAACACTATAATAACCCTAAGGTAAGTTATATAGAGGCTACTAAGACCCTTAAGCTTATTATAAGGAAGTTTTATTAAAAAGAAATTATAAAAATATATAATAGTATATTAAGGAATATAAGTATTATCTTAGTGTTATAGTCCCTAGGTATAAGCTATATAAGTAGTTATAGTTACTATTATTACTATTATACTTATTTTAAGAGATTTTTATAGACTTTATTATAAGGCTATTACTAAGTGCCTATAATAATAGTACTAAGTATAACTATATACTAGTTATCTTATATTAAATAACTAAGTTTATAAGATTTATATTTACTTAAAAACACTAAATATAGTATAAATAGTAAAAATCCTTTATAAAAGGTAAAGTATAGGTTTAGGACACCTAAAGGATTATAAGTAATAAAATAAGCTATTTATAAGCCTTTTCTAGAAAAGTTTATAAAAAAAAGTAATATATTACTAACTATTTACTATATATTACTTATAGACTAATAGCTAAATAAAGTAGACTTATTAATATTAAAAAAGTATTTATAGCTATATACTAATAAGTTACTAAATAAATAAGTAGTATAGCTAGATAAGGCTAAATTTACTTATAATAATAGCTAGTACTTTACTACTAAGTATTCTTTTTATAGTACTATATAAGTATTACCTAGGAGTATAAAGTATATACTTAGTAATAAGGTTACTATATAAAAGTAAAAAAGTAAATTAAGAAAATTACTAAAGTAAGAAAGTAATAGCTAAGGTATAAGTAAAGGCTACTAAATTATAAGCTACTTATTATAATAAAAGGCACTTATATAAGGAGTTTTATTATAAAGAGGTTATTAGGCTCTTAATAAAGAATATATACTTTAAGAATAAAAAGCTAGTACTATACTATATTAAGGTAGCTATTATAAAGAGAATTAGTAGCTAAGTATACTAAGTATATCTTCTAGAGTAGTACTAGTGCTATATAATATATTCTTAGTCTTTTTTTAGAACTATAAGGAAAATTAGTAACTACTTACTAAAGACTTAATAAGACTTCTTAAATTAGAACTAGAAATAATATATAAGAAGTAAAGAAGATTATTAGCTACTAAGGTAGTAAAATAATCTTTATTACTAGTAAAATAGGCTAAATAGCCTATAGAATATAATATATAAGAACTACTAAGCTACCTAGAGAAAGTAAAAAAGTAATTAAAAGTATAAGAAGTAAAAAAAAAGTTTACTAAAAATAAATAACTAGATATTATTAGTAACTATTTACTAAATATATATTTATTAGTAAAACCTATCTAAGAACTATTTTATTTAACCTAAATACTTTATAAATACTAAATAAAGACTAATAGTATAAAACTATTACTAAAAGGTAATAATAAAGTTATACTTAAGTATTAAGGATTATAAGAATTAATAAAAGTAATATTAGCCTTATAAGTAGCCTAGAAAGTATTAATATAAAAATAATATACTTATTATAGGTAGCCTACTTTTTATTAGTAATAAGGTTAAAAATAACTATTTTACTTTTAGCCTTAGTAAAAGCTTTACTTTTTAGGCTAATAAAAGTATAATTATTTACTAAATACTTAGTAAACTTATTATATATAAAAGTAGTAAGACTACTTAAGGCTATTAAAAAGCTATTAAAGTAGCCTAGGCATTAGTATAAGCTAGGCTAAAGTAAAAGGCTTTACTAAGCCTTTACTAATAGTAAGGCTAAAGGACTAGTAGTAATAGGACTATTAATAAGGACCTAAGGTTACTAAGGACTTATATAAACTTTTTTAGTTATCCTAATCTTACTAAAAGCCTTAGCCTTAGCCTTAGTAGCTTTAAGAAGACTATAGAGGTTCTTAAGGCTACTAACTACTTAGTAATAAAAAGGGTAATTAAGCTAGTTAAAGGCTATAGTATTATAAGTAACTATAGTAATATTAAAGTTAATTTAGAGAAAGATAGTATAAGTAAAATAGTTTACTAACTACTTATTAATATAGTAATACTTTTATAATACTTAAAGAGAGAATTAAAAGTATTAGGCTTTAACTTAGATATATACTTATTCTCTTTAGTAAAAATATAAGTAGTCTCTAGGGTATAGGTCTTATAAAATATTATAGTCTAATAACTATAACTAATAAGGGTAGTACTATAAATAGTAATAATATAAGCTAGGATATTATTTACTAAGTACTTAGTAACTAGCTTATAAAACTTCTTAAACTAAGGAAACTTATTTAAACACTTAAGCTTATTACTCTTCTAAGTAACTAAATTATACTTCTTAAAGTTATTAGTAGCTACTTATAAAGTAAGTATATAAGTATTATATATAAGTAGGCTAACTAAAATAAGTAAAAGTAGTTATATATTTTATTTTATTAAAGATATTAAGAAGTTTAAGCTAAAATTAATTAGTTATAAAATAATTACTAAAGGACTACTAAACTTACCTAAACCTAGACTAAAAAAGTAATATATTTATAGTTTAAAGTAAGCTCCTAAAGTATAGCCTACTTAAAGTAGACTTTATAACTACTTATTAAAAGGTTAATAATATAGTTAGTAATATACTCTTAAGTACTAAAATAGTAAGTAAAAGCTAATAAAATATAGCCTTAGTTAATACTACTAAGGGTACCTTTTTCTTTTAGGCAGAAGTAATAAATTATTATATTTTAATAATACTAAGTAACACTATAAAGCTCTTAGGGACCTATTTAAAAAAAACATTAGTACTTAGTAAAAGCTTACTAATAGTATAATAACTTACTATAGAATATTTCTTCTTATTAACTTAGTAAAAATATACTTAGTAATATAGTAACTAGTAATATAGATAAGGCTAAAGATATTATAATATATACTAAAAAAGTAATAGATATAAGAAGTACTACTTTTTAGATCCTTAAAGCCTTTATAGAAATTATACTTTATCTTAATAACTATCTATATATAAGAAATAACTAATATCTTAGGTAACTAGTTAATAAAAGCTTAGTAAAAAGAAATAAGAATAAGAATAAGAAAATAATATTAAAAATAAAAAAATAAAGCTTATAAGATATTATAATAATAAAAGATTATAAATTTATAATAATAAAAATTTACTAAAAGGTTATTAAGTAAAAAAAAAAAAAGGAAAAGTAAATAAGAGACTAGTAAAAGAAAACTTTTTACTTAAGTAACTACTAGGTAAAAAAAAAATTAAGTTAAGTAACTAGCTAAGTTATATTTACTTTTATATAACTATTTTATTTAATATTTTATAACTTAGTAACTATTTACTAATATATTACTAAATAAAAATATAAAGTATATCTAACTATATAATAATAATAAGGCTACTATATTCTAAAATAATAAGGCCCTTTAGTAAAATAATAAAAAAGGTCTATAAGGTTATTTTAAATAAGGAAGAGGACTATAACTATATATTATTATTATTTCTTTAAAGGGTATTATATAATAACTTTAGGATAAAGTCTAAAGGGGAGGGGAGTAATTATAACAGGATTTATAGTACTAGCTATAGGTCTTAGTAATAGGTTACTAAGCCTCTAGTGCCCTACCCTACTATCTAGTTTTCTAGCAGTAGAGCCCTTATTATCTAGGCTCTATAAGCTTAAGTCTTATAATATACTAATACTTACTATTAAGCCCTACCTAGTTAAGTGCCTATAGCTATTATCTTATATAATTAACTAGTATATAAGTTATATATAGTTTTATAATAATTAATAAAATAAAGATAAAACTAAAGATAAAATAAAAATACTTTTAGTTATTATTACTTAGGCTTATATAAAGGTTTTTTTTTATACTAAGGAAATTATACTACACTAATTAACTATTATTTACTTTAGGTCTATTAATATCTTTACCTAGCTATTAAGTATTAAGTTCTTTTATTAAGTAAGAGGATTCTTATATATAAGAAGCCTTTACCTAATATCCTTTTTAACTAGTGTAATAAAAACTACCTAGTTAAATAGATTATTTATAAACTTTATGAATAAGCTAATATAAATAAATTTAACGTAGATTTAGATAAACTACTAGTAGTTTAATTAAGAGGTATAGGAGATAGCCTATATAATCTAGCTATAATAGATCTCTAATAATAAGTAGTAAGCCTATAAGGCCTAACTCTCTACTAGTCTTTTTATATTAATTATAAAGACTCTAAAGATATAAGTATAACCTACTATAGTAACTATGTCTAAGAATAAAATAAAGATTAATACCTTATAGTAGATTATCTCTTTATTAACACTAATAAGAATTCTTAAACTACTTATTTAACTATAGGTAACTACTTTAGTTATATAGTAACTAATTTATTAAGGCTAAATACTTATAATTTAAAACTTAACCTATAGTAAGCCTATTATTTATAGACTAAGGCAGAAGGTTATTAGTAAACTTAATCTTATAGTAACTACTAGATACTAAGACTTAAAAAAGATAAATCTATATTAGTTATAAGGTTACTATATCTTACTCCTTTTAATTATAGTACTTACTACTGTACTAAAGCTAATAGTATTAATAAGTATATATTAAAAAGAGAGTATACTACTTTATTTCTTTACTAGTCTAACCTAGTTTTTCTTACTAAATAGTATTTACGTTTAGAAAATAAAGCTATAAATAAATTATAGTATTATCTTTAGGCCTAATTTATACTAATAAGAAAATAAATATATATAGATAACACTATTAATTAGGATATAGTCTAATATTCCTTAAATCTATATAATACTACTAGTACTTTACAAAAGAAAAAACCCCTTAATAATAAGGAAATTATTACCTTAATTAAGTTTAAAGCTTATAGTATAAAAAGACCCTAGTATATACTAATTATAGGTATTAGTTAGACACCTAGCTATACTATTATATTTAATATTACAAATATTATAAAGAGAGATATTAAGGATATTATAAACACTAATATTTTTTATTTTCTTTTTAACTACTAAAGGTAGTACTAGGCTTTACTCCTAGTTAACTAGATTAATAATAAGTTTTATTTTATAGATTCTAGTTAGACCTTTGTTTATAATTTATTATTTATAGATATAATAAAACTACTTTAGTAATAGTATTACTATTTAAGTATACCTATAGACTTTCTTAGTATTATTAGATTAAGTATATATATAGTTAATATATAGTAATAAGATAATAGCTTTACTTATAGTCTCTAGGTAGTAAAGTAAACTAGAATGTTTCTTTACCTAAGTATATTATCTCTTAAATTCTTATAGATAGGCTAATTTAATAAGAACTATATAAAACCTAGACAGGTCCTTATTACCTTATAAGTTATATCTACTATTTTAGGGGACTTTTATAAGTATAATAATATATATAAGAACTCTCTTTTATATATTATTATATACTTAAAGGATAGCTATTGTAATATTAACTATTGTAGATAAATATTAGAGTTATTAGGTTAACCTTAATAACTTATTACTAGTAAATCCTTAGATATTTAGCTATAAATTCTCTAAGGATTTATAGGCAATAAGTTAGTTATTTAACTAACTAACCTATAATAATTATCCTTCTTTTCTTTATATATAATAGAGAACTATAGTTACCTTAATTATTTATTAATTACTACTAATATATATAGTTAACTATTTTAACTTATCCCTTAGTATTACTAACACTAATTAGTAGTTAACTTTACTATTAACTATATAGGTTAACTTTACTGTCTAAACTATAGATAAGTAAGGTCTATAAGAAGAGGTAGCTATTACTAGTTAATTATTTATATACCTAGAGTAAGTAAGTACTAAAAAACGCCTCTATAAATACTCTTACTATAATATTACACTAATTGCCTATTATAATAGGTTAACTAATAGATCTATAACTAGTCCCTTTAACTAGTAAAAATCCTATTAATTTATGTTTATTATATAAGCTTTATTATTTTTAGAGAAGCACTCTTAACTATAAAAAACCTCTTACTTTATATACCTATAGCTAACTAATAATACACTTCTTTTACTAACTAATAGCGTTAATAAGTTACTAATATAATAGCCTATTATTTTTTCTTCTTTTACTAACTAATAGCATTAATAAGTAGCTAATATAATAGCCTATTGTTTTTTCCTAAGTTATTTACCTATAAGAGTATATTTTTTTTACTATTTATACTACTAGTAGTAATCTCTTTAATAAATATATACGCCTTTTAGTCTACTAGAAAGAACACTTATATTTACGAGGTTATTAGGCTAATAAAGGATAACAGTAAATAATACTATACCTATAAGTAAAAGACCTAAGCTAAGATAAGTAAATATAATAAGCTTATAAGTAAGTAAGGCTTATAGGTTACTAAACCTTTACTTATAAGGTAATAAAAAAAGAAGATTTATAGTAAATATAATATACTATATAATATAATAAAGAAAATAGTAGTAATAAATAATATTATTACTATACTTTTTACTTTTATATAGTATATTCTTTTATACTAATAAAAAAGATTACATTATAAGGTTACTAATTAACCTTATAAAGAAGTAATAGTTTTTTATACTTAATACTATTACTATATTTTACTTTAGTAAATCTAAGTATAATAACTACCTTAGTAGTAATTTACTTTACTATATATAAAAAGACTTTACTAACTAGTCTATTAGTAACTTTAGGTCTATTAACTTAAAGGTCTTAATAGGTCTATATAACTTCTTTATTAACTATAAAGTATAGGTTAACTATAGTAAGTACTTATTAATTATTTAATATATATTTAATACCTTATAATAAAAGGAAGGTACTTATTAGCCTAATAAAATAATTACTATTATTAAGAAAGTATTATATAACTTTAGAGAATACCTTAAAGACTTTAACTTTATTAAAGATATTAAAGGCTATAAGATAATTATATATAAAGTAAAATAGTTAAGGTATACTTATTATTAGTAACTACTTATTAAACTATTTATAATAACCTAATATTTACTTTACTACTACCTATATTAACACTAAAAACCTATATAATAGCTAAAATTATTAGCCTATATATAATAACTACTATACTACTATAAAAGCTTTTATTAACTATAGTAATATTAATAGTAATATTAAAGCTAATACTAAAGTAAATAAGTAACCTTATAAAGATATACTTTAATAATTAGGCTATAAAGTATACTAGTAGCTAGTATAAGACTATTAACTTAAGATTACTATTATTTTATAACCTTTATATTTAGGTAAATATAATATAAGACTACTATAGAGTAGTAATTTAAGTAATACTCTAAGGTAAACTATAAAAGTATTATACTTTTACTCTTTACTAATAAGTAAGTAATTTTTATACTCTAATAGTAAAACTTAAAGAATAATTTAAAGGTAATAAAGTATACTTAGCCTATATTACTAAGCTTTACTATATATTATTTAACTTAATTACCTATAAAAACTATAGTAAGAATAAGCTTAAGATCCTTAAGTTACTTATTAAAAAGGTTACTAAGCTAGTTAAAGTAACTACTTATAATAGCCTACCTAAGGATAAAGATTATTATAAGTGCCTTATTACTTATTACTATAGTATACTTAAGTATACTATAGTCTTTTTTAACCTACTAGCTATATTCTATAGCCTCTATATATAACTATATAATAAAGTAGTAAATACTTTACTTTACTATAAGCTACCTATATAATACCTTATAGATAAATATACTATAAAAGATAAGTAATTTTAAGTTAACTATAAGTATAATAATAGCTATAATAACTATATTAATCTATAGTAAATATAAGGTTCTTTATAGAGTAACTACTATAGTAAAAACTAGTATAGTAATAAATTAACTAAGAAGTACTTTATTTATAGTAAGCCTAGTTACTAGTTAACTAAGTATACTAAAGAAAAGTAGTAATCTCTATTTAACTAGTATAAAAGTACTTACTTTATATAAGCTTTACTAGCTATCTTTAACTACTTTTTTTTTAATAATAAAAGTTATAATATAAGTTATTTTTAAGAAGTAAGTAATAGTAAAAAATAACTTATTAGTAATAATAATACCTATATAGATATAGTGTTTTTTATATTTACTACTTTCTTTATATAACTATTAATTAATAGCCTAGCTATATTCTTTAAGTTATATAACTAAGTAATTACTTATATACTTATTTATAAAAACTTACTAAAGAAGCTAGTACTTAGTAAGACTATAAAAACTAATAAAATATTTATACTTAATAAGCACTATATATTAGTAACTTTTTATAGTATTATACTTAACACTAGTATAATAAAGAAATTAACTACTAGCTATAAGTAATACTTTACTCTTTAGTACTACTTAAATAAAAAGATACTTATAAATACTATCTAAGTAAGTAAAGTAAGTATTTACTTTAGTAGTAGTAGTTACTTTAAATTTTTAGAGGTAATTAATATATTTATACTACTTAGTAACCTTGTTTTTTATATAATAACTATTAATACTTTAATTTTTTTTACTTAAAGAATATAGACTATTATAGTATAAAATTTAATAACTTTACTAACTAGCTAATTTAAAGTAATACTATTATACTTATTATTTACTAATTTAGCTACTTATAGATACTTTTATAACTACTAAAAA
>NW_026850924.1:0-12847 GCF_030913465.1 Colletotrichum navitas
ATAAAGTCCTTTTTTTTTATTAATTTTACTAAGCCTATTCTCTTAGCTATAGTTTTACTAAATAGTAAATAAGGATAATAAAAATCTTATTAATTTATTTATATATATTACTAATTAGATAATAAGGTATTTAGCTACCTTAAGAGTATTTTATTTAGTTATTTTTATAAGTAGCTAGACTATATCTTAAGCCTAGTAAAGATATATAGTATATATTCTTTATAAAGCCTACTATAATCTAGTTATTAAACTATACCTATAGACCCTAGAAGGCCTATAAGGCTTAGCTATAAATTATTTATTATTATATCTAAGTGTACTATTACTATACCCTAGGTTATTACCTTAGCTATAGCTATTTTTTAATAACTCCTTAGTATTACTTAGCTTTAAGAACTTCTTATAATTTAATAGTATTATAAAACCTAGAAAGTTTTACTAGTAGTAATTTTTATACTACTTAACTTTCTTCTTTTACTATTTAAGTTATAGTTACTTTTACTATTTACTTACGCTTAGTTAAATAACTTTACTTTAATATTTAAAGCACTAGGTAGAAATTATATTATATTAACACTACTTTCTAGCTATTATAATACTATATTTTAATTAGATAGTTAGACTCTTTTTATTTATACTAGTTCTAAGTTAGTTATTAAAATTTTACTTTAGTATAATAAAAAAAGCTAATATTAAAGGATTAAAAAGTAGTATTACTATAAACGCTTAGCTACTATAAGCTAGTTATCCTTATAGTAACTTTTTTAGTACTTTTAGCCTTAAATTTTAAAAGACTAAAGAATTAATAGGCTATACTTTTATAGTTTATATTTACACTAAAAATTAAAATTAAAAGGACTTTTACTTTTTTATTTTACTAAAGATTTTTATTTTCTATAAGCCCCCTTTAAGACACCTATATTATAGTTTAATAAATATACTACCTTAGCTAAACCTTTTACTTAATAATGTTTTTAACCTAGGTTAACCTATAAAGGACCTTAAAACTAGAAGTTAGATATAAATTTAGCCTTACTATATTAAATAAGTAAAAAAATAATAAAAGTAGTAGTATTTTACTAGTACTAAAGCTTTTACTTATTCTATACTTCTTATATTTCTTTTTAATATTAAACTAAAGTTAAGCTTAATAAGGTCTTTTTTTTTTACTAATTTTACTAAGCCTATTTTTTTAGCTATAGTTTTACTAGATAGTAAATAAAGATAATAAAAATCTTATTAATCTATTTATATATATTACTAGTTAGATAATAAAGTATTTAGCTACCTTAAGAGTATTTTATTTACTTATTTTTATAGGTAGCTAGACTATATCTAAAGCCTAGTAAAGGTATATAGTATATATTTCCTATAGAGCCTACTACTATTTAGTTATTAAACTACACCTATAGACCTTAGAAGGCCTATAAAGTATAGCTATAAATTGTTTATTATTATATTTAAGTATACTATTACTATATTAATTATATTAAGTTACTATATATTTATTAAAAAGTAGTACTAACTTTTTATATATCTAGGCTTATTAACTAACTAAATAAGTAAACTAAGTAATATACTTATATTAGTATAAAAGAAGGTAGCTTTTATATATAAAGCCTTACTTAAAATATATAATACTATTCTAAGCCTTTTAGCTAATAGAAGAGCTATTAGATAAAGTACTATAATAATAGTAAAGAAAAGTATTATAACTATATAAAAGAGCACTAAACCTATACCTATAGCTACTAGGCCTATATAAATACTTACTTAATCTAGATTAGCACCTACTATACTTATATAAGAAGCTAGCTCTTAGGCATAGACCTAGAAGCTACTACTTTTACTTAAGAAATTCTTAGGCTTATACTATAACTTTTCTTTATAATTATACTAGATATATAAAACATAAAGCTTAATTATACCTTTTTTATAAATAATTATAAAGTATAGTACTTTATTAATATATACCTAGAGATTAATCTATAATATACTATCTTTATATTCTATTAATAAGGTAGTAAATAATATAACTATAACCTTAAATAATTCTTATAATACCTATAGTATACCTATAGTAACTATAATATAAAGTAGTATATAGCTAGTATACTAGTCCTTATTTATATAAGGGATAATAAAACCTTTTTGTCTTTTTACTTTAAGTTTAAAAGGACACTAGTAAAGGCTAGTAAGTAGTCTTAGAACTATAATATATATATTATACTTCTTATAAATACACTTTTATTATATATTTATACTATATTAGTAAGTGTCTTTCTTTTAAATTACTATAATAAGTAAGTTAAGTAGATTACTAAGGTATTCTAGAAGATTAAAGACCTTTTATACCTTTTTTAAAAATAGTACTTACCTCTATATAAAGACACTAATAGTAATACTATAATAGTAAAGCTTATTTAAAAATAAAGTAATAAAAGTTATCTTTATAAGAATAATAGTAAAACACTAATAAAGTATAATAATATATATAAAGACACCTAGGTATACTTTTACTACTAAATAAAATATATATATATTACTAAGTAATATACTACTATATAACTAGTAGTATATATAGCTAAAGTAGAACTCTTTATATATACTAAAATATATTCCTTAGGTAATAATAAAGATAAAGATATTAATAGTAAGGACTTAAGAAAAAAGTAACTTTAAAGTAAAATTAGGCCCTAGAGCTAATAAGTAAAGAATATAAAGATTAAAAGAAGTTTTATATAATAAAAAAATAATTAAACTATTAGTCTTACTAAATACCTATATTAATAAAGGTTCTTATATTTAAGCCTTTACTAATACTAGCTATAATACCTATATAATAGTAAGTAGCTACTTTATATACTAAGAGTACTTTTTATATATTATATAATATAAGACCTTATTAAAGGGATTTATAGATAACACCTAGCCTATAATAACTAAAGGTATAGTAGTATTTAAATTAAAGTTAAGTAAGTATTATTAGTATATCTATATATATATTATACTTAACTTAGGCTAAGATATCTTCTTAAAGAAGCCTTAAATAAAAAATAATAAAGTTATATTTAATATAGCTAACTATACTATTTACTATAAGTATATTAACCTTATATTATAACTAGTAGGCTAATAAAGGTTAACTAAGGTTTAAGAAATCTAAGTAGTATATATAGTAAGTATACTTCTTTTTACTATACTTTATTAATAAGCTACCTATAAAAAGTATATATAATAAAAGTACTACTTTTTTCTTAATAAAAATAGCTAGGCCTTTTTATAAGTAATAGCTATTAGCCTAGCTAATATATAAAAAGTATTAATACTAAACATAAATAAAGTAGCCTAATAGGCTATATTAATTATAGCCTTACTATAATAAGTTTATAATAAATATAGTAACTTATTTAACGTAAGTACCTTAATTATAGTACTTTAGTACTAACTAGGCTAAGACTACTATATTAACCTTAAACCTAATACTATATTACCTTAAAGACTACTTTATAGTATATTATATAAGAAGCTACTTATACTTAAGAGGACATTAGAAGACCTTTTTAATAAAGGATTTATATATACTACTAGCTTAGCTATAAGTACACTAGTACTACTTATATATAAACCTAGTAATAGCCTATACTTTTACTATAACTACTAAATACTAAACACTATTATAAAGAAAAACTACTATTTACTTCTCTTAATTACTAAGACCTTTTAATAAGTAAAAGTAGTAAAGTAGTATACTAAGGTAAATATTATAGTAGTATTTTATAAAATAGGACTAGTAGAAGAGGATAAGTATAAGACTATATTTATATATATTATAAGGTCTTTAAATAACTTATTTACCTCTTTAGGCTAACTAATATACTTATAAGCTAGTAGTACTTTATTAATAATACCTTATATAAATTCCTTAATAACTATATTACTATATACCTTAATAATATATTTATTTACTTAAGTAGTACTAAAGAGAATAATAAAGAGAAAGTATATAATATCCTTATAATATTATATATATAAAGGCTTAGCCTAAATATAGCTAAAAGTAAATTTAGTATTAAGAAAATTAAGTATTAGAAAGGTATAAAGTAAAAAAGACCTAAGTAGTATAGTAGTCTAAAGAGAAACACTAATAACCTATAAGGTAATATAAGATACTCCCTTAATTAGTTAAAGGCTTACCTTAATTAAAGTATTAAGTCCTTTAGATCTAGGATAAGTAATACCTTAATTATAAGAAGAAAGTATCTAATTAAAGGAAGTCTTATTATAATTAAAGAAGTAAAACTCTTAATTATCTTATATTATTATACTTAATTAGTTTACTAATAAAAGCTTTATATACTTTTAATTACTATTATTAGTATCTTTAGGTCTTATAAGCCTAAGCTAGTTAAATATAAGTTTACTAGTATTAGTATCTTTAGCTTAAAATCTAAGTAAAAAATAATAACTTTAAGATTAAAAGGTATAAGACTAGCTTACTAAAAACCTACTTATATCTTAATTCTACTTATTAAAGTAATAAATACTACTTTAAAAGTAAAAAAAAAGTTATCCTTAGTAATATATATAATTTATATCTATATTATTCTTTTAATCTTTATACTATTTAAGTACTTTAAAAGACTAAGATAGCTAATATTAAAAGACTAAAGCTTATATAATAAATAAAAAAGTATATTATTAGTAACACTAAGGGATAGGTTAATATAGTTAACTATATATATTAGTAGTAATTAATAAATAATAGGGGTAACTGTGGTTCTCTATTATATGTAAAGAAAAGAAGAATAATTATTATAGGTTAGTTAGTTAAATAACTAACTTATTGCCTATAAATCCTTAGAGAATCTATAGCTAAATATCTAAGGATTTACTAGTAATAAGTCATCAGGGTTAACCTAATAACTCTAATATTTATCTATAATAGTTAATATTACAACATATATATAAAGTAATAATCTTTTTTTCTTTATAATATTTATTAAATTTAGTTAACTTATAGCTATTATAGCTATCTAGGATTAGAAGATAATAAGTACTATTTATATAAGACTTTATATACTAGTAAAAATAATTTAACTAATTTAGACTAATCTTGTTTATTATTTATTTATTTTTACCTAAGTAAATACACTAGTTAGCTAAGAATTAGCTTTTTTAGTACTAGAAGAAAAGGTTATATTTACTCTTTATAACAATATATAAAGGTATTACCTAGCTATTTATATATAAGAATTAATAAGGAAACTCCTAGAATTAATATAGACACTTTATCCTTATAAATACTTTACTATCTACTTTACTAATTAGCTAAAAAAAAGTTTATTAGTATAAGTAAATTCTACTAGACCTATAAAAAATAGCTCTCTTTTTCTTGTTTTTTTCTTATAATAAAGTTAATTTATTTAACCTTAGTTTCATTTATACTATATATTTATAATAGCTTTATGATATAGTCTAAGGTATAATATATAACTAGCTTACTTTTTTACTATAGGTTATATCTTAAGAAAGTAACTAGTAACTAATTATTACTTACTACTATTATCTAGCTATATACTATTATCTCTCTTCTTTAAAAGTAGTTATCCTAGTGTTAGCTAGTTCTATAAAGCTAGTAATCCTAAAGGGTAATATAACTTTTTAGCTAAGCTTTTATTATACTTACTATAAGATATATAACCTTTTTTATACTATAAACTATATTACCTTAGTATAAAGCTAATATTTTACTTTACTTACTATTTCTTTAAGAGGATAATTAAAACTTAGTAGACTATTTTTTCTTAGCTTTCTCTAAAGTATAGCCTCCCCTTCTATAATAAATAGTCTTAGTAACCTCTTTATTTTACTATATAGTAGTTTAATAGTGTCTTTAACCTTATTAAATAAGTTATTAAGACTAATTAATAACTAATAATAGTACTTCTTTAATAATAAAAGTATATTTATTAATAGTAAGAATAATAAAGTCCTTAAGCTAATTTACTACCTTATTTACTACCTTAATAATAATCTCTTCCTTAAAGTAAAGTGTCTTTTTAAACTATAGCCTTATACTATACCTTAAGTAACTAATCCTCTTTTTCTCTTATACCTAATATCCTAAACCTACTAATACCTAGTAATCTAGAATAAACCTTTAAGGCCCTCTTTAATTAAGTTAATACTTTTATAAAAGCTAATAGATTTAGTATTATAAAGTATAATAAAAAAAAAGTCTATAGCTATCTTAAGTAATACTACCTCTAATATAATTAGTTTAATAACCTTAAACTACTAAAAAGTAATAATATTTAATAGTATATATTTTAGAAATATAGTTATTAATAGTAGATTATTATAAAGGCCTAAGAAAAAGGTAAATAGCTATTATATTATTATCTAAAAACCTAGTATAGTTAATATAACTATAGCCTTAGCCTTAAAGCCTTTATATATCTTTTTTATTATATATTTACTTAGCTTATAAGAAATATAATTAATATATTAAGCTAATAAGTTAGTATCTAAGTATATAATATATATACTATAATACCTATAATACTAATTACTTTAAACTTCTACTCTTCTAGGCTACTAGGTAGACCTACCTTAGATCTATTTATAACACTATATTTAGCCTTATTAATAACAAGAGGCTAAAAGGTTTTTAGTTTTTTTTAGTAAGTATTTACTAATTTATAAACTAATCCTTAGTTTATTACTTTATAATTATTATTATAGACTATAATAAATAAATAAAGGCTATACTAAATAAATAGTTCTTTAGTATTTAGTAATAACTTTATATTTACTATATTAACTTTAATATTATACTTAAGGCTAAGTAAAAGTAGCTTTAGGACTACACTTATAGTAGTAATAGTAGTAAGTCTAATAATAAAGCCTATTAACTAATAGAAAAGTAATAGCCTAGCTTAGTAATATGGACTAGGCTTATATTAATATACTAGTAAATAAGCTACTTCTTAATATATATTATAAGGTCTTTATAATATAGAAGCTAGTTACTTTTATTAAGACTAAGTATAGCTTTAAGAAAGCCTAGACTAAGCTTTATAAAGAGTTTATTAACTAATACTTTATTCTCTAGTATATTAATATAATATACTTACCCCTAAGAGTATAATAGGCTTATTACTTTATTTAAAAATACTAGAACTTTAGTATTTATATTATATTTAGTATAAAGTTAAATAATAATAATATTAAAGGTTATCTTTTAAATAGTCTTAGTTACTTATATTAACTTATTAATATTATATAAGATATAATTAGTAACTAAAGGTTATACTTTAAGTAAGCTTATACTAAAGATAAAGTCTTTAGAAGCTAAAAGTGTATAAGTACTTACTTTAAGCTTTTTAGTAAACTTTAGATAATATTTTTTTTTTAAAAATATCTAGTATAAATTAAAAAGTAATACTAGCTAGTAAAAAAAGTAATACTTTCTAGTAAAAGACTATTCTTAGCCTTTCTTAGAGAATATAGTCTAGACTATACTATTTTAACTAAGCTTAATATCTTATACTACTATAAGATCTTTATAAAGATACTTAATTTAATAATATTTAGTAAATAAAAGGTATACCCTTAGTAGTATCTTTAAGAGATATTTTATTTTAATTTATACTACTAGATCTTTAATCTAAAGATTATAGTATCTTTTTATACTAGGCTAAAATATATAGTATAGCTTATTTTATTATAACTAGCTTTACCTAGAGAAAGCTACTTAACTAAATAAACTTATACCTCTAGTATAAGCTAAAGTATAAGTAATAAAAAGTAAGGTTACTTATCTAAAAGTAAAAATAAGTTAATAGTAGCTACGTCTATATAAAAGAAAAGTTAACTAAGTTAAAGCTAGATTTTAACCTTATCCTAGTAATAAATAAAATACTAGTCTAGTGTTCTTAGTAGTAAAAAAATAATAAGTAATTATATAAGTAAATAGCTACTTTAGCCTAGTGTTTAGAGAATATAAAGTTAGTAAAAAATAGTTAGTAGTAATAATAAATCCTTATAGCTATATTATAAGAAAGTAGCTAGGTAGTAAGTATTTTAAATATAAAAAAAGTTACTTTTCTTAAGGTAAATAAGAAATAGGCCTAGTAAAAAGGCTAACCTTTATAGCTATAAGAAGTAAGCTTAATAAAGGGGTTATTTTTATAGCTATAGAAAGTAGGCTAAGTAAAAGAGGTAACCTTTATAGCTATAGGAAGTAGACTTAATAGGGTAGCTTTTTTTATAGCTATAGGAAGTAGACTTAATAAGGGGGCTCTTTTTATAGCTATAAAAAGTAAGCTTAATAAGGGGGTTATTTTTATAGCTACAAGAAATAGGCTCTATAAGGGGGTTATTTTTATAGCTATAAAGAGGGCCTTTCTTATTAAGTCTATTTTCTATAGCTATAAAAAGACCCCTTTATAAAGCCTATTTCCTATAACTATATAGGTTAATTAGTTAATAGTAGAATAGAATAGTAAAAGAGCTATATTAGTAGAATTATCTTTACTAACTTTATAAGGATACACTGTTTTTTTAGACTAATTAAAAAAGTAAATAGTAAAGTATTTATAAGACTAAAGCATTAATATTAATTCTAGAAGTATCCTTATTAATTCCTTTATATATATACCTTAAATAATAAAAACCTATTTATAATTACTAGGCTACTTTATATAAGGCCTTCTTTATTAGTTAGAAGTTATAATAACCTTTATATATAATAGTATTCTTATTAAGAACCTAGGACTATTAAAATTATAAATATTATAATCCTATATCTTATACTTTATAAATATATTTTATATAAGTGTAAACTAGCCTTATATAATTATAGAATCTTTAGCTAAGGCTCTTTAATAGTTAATTTAATATTAAAATTATATATTTTAATTAAGGTTATTATTATATAAAGTTCTTTACTTATTAAGGTCTACTATATATTATATTATACTTATTTAATAGTTAGTTAGCTATATCTTATATATCTTCTTATTATAAAAGAAACCTTTAATTAATTAAGTTAATAATCTTTTTAAGCACTATATCTTTTTTTACTTTTATTATATTTATTAATTTTAGATATATCTTGTCTTATATAATTTATCTAGTATATTAGTAATAAAGTAAACTTCAAGGGACCTTAAAGATAGTAGCTACTTTTTATATAGATATTTTTAGGTCTTTTTTAAATAGCTTAGCTAGTAAGGATAATATAGCTTTTAATTAAAGAGGATTATATATTTATATATAAAGGAATAGTAGTTTAAGAATTAAAGCAGTAGAAAGTTAGAGGAATTAGGCTACTTACTATATATATATATTAGATAATATAGTTAATAACTAAAGTTAAATAAATAGTAAAAAAAAGAGATATATATTATTATAGTATTTCTAAAAAAACCCTTTTTCTAGGTGTTTTGTATTCTAGATATATAACTATAATATACTATATACTTTTTATATAAATATATTAACTTTATTATAGTTATAGTTAAAGTAAAAATAGTAGTATATAATAGCTTATATTAGCTAAGTTACTTTAAGTTAGGTTTTTATTTATAGTATTTTATTAAGTTAAAAACCTAGAAAAAGTTACCCTAGAATAGCTTATATTATAACCTTATATTATAAACTTTATCCTAGCTTTACTAAATTATTACTATATTTAATACTATTAAAATAAAGTTAGGTTTAAGATAAGAACTCTTAATAAGGCTATATATTCTTACTTAATACTTATAGACTATAAGTAAAGAAATATTAATACTTAAATCTTATAGTTATTTTATAAGGTTATATATTTATATATAAGTCTTACTAGCTAAGCTTTATATTTACTTCTATTTACTATTTTCTACTATCTTTAATAAGATAAGTTAACTTAAAAGTATATTATTATTAAAAGAGGTTTAGAATAAAAACTAGTTATAGTGTTTTTTTATATAATAATTAAATAAATAATAATTACTATACTCTTTTATATTAGTAATATAGTATATAGTAACCTTATATAGTATATATATTAACCTTTTATTATAGGTATTATTAAAAAGGTAATAGTATTTTTAAAACCTTAGCTTATAATAGCCTTACTAAGGCTAAGTCTAACTTATTCTTTCTAAGTAAACTAAGTTTATTAAAAGTACTCTAGACTAAGTTATATTACTACCTTAACTTAAATCTTATTTACCTAAAATATATAAATACTCTTAAAAATAAAGAACTTTTAAGAAAATAACTTTTAATAAGTTTATATAAGTTATATATAAAGTATAACTCTCTATAAATAGTTAAAGTATATATTTATAATTATTTATATATATTATAGGCTAAAGCTATAGTAAGTGTAGTAAGGCTTTACTTACTATAATATATAAGCTAGTAAAGAAAGTACACTTAGTTAGCGCTTAGTTAGTGCTCTTATTTAACCTTATATATCTAATATATATAATACTCTAAATAACCTTTTTTTCTTAGTTTAGATTAATTATATTAAGTTACTATATACTTATTAAAATATAGTACTAACCCCTTATATATTTAGACTCTCTAACTAACTAAATAAGTAAGCTAAGTAATATACTTATACTAGTGTAAAAGGAGGCAGCTTTTATATACAAGGCCTTACTTAAAATATATAATACTATCCTAAGCCTTTAAGCTAACGGAATAGCTATTAAATAAAACACTATAACACTAGTAAAGAAAAGTGTAGTAACTATATAAGAAAGCACTAAACCTAAACCTATAGGCACTAGGCCTATATAAACACCTACTAAATATATATAAGAACTTACTATACCTATGCAAGAAGCTAGCTCTTAAGTATAGACCTAGAAGCTACTACCTTTACCTAAGAAGTTCTTAGGCCTATATTATAACTTTTCTTAATAGTTATACTAAATATATAATAAAATAAAGCTTAATAACACTTTCTTTATAAATAATTATAAAGTATAGTAGTTTATTAATATATACCTAAAGATTAGGCTATAATATACTATCTTTATATTCTACTAGTAAAGTATTAAATAATATAACTATAACCTTAAATAAATTTTATAATACCTAGAGTATACTTATAGTAACCTTAATATAAAGTAGTATATAGCTAATATACTAGTCTTTATTTATATAAGAAATAATAAAACCTTTTTATTTTTTTATCTTAAGTTAAAAAGGACACTAGTAAAAACTAGTAAGTAGTCTTAGGATTATAATATATATATTATACTCCTTATAAATATACTTTTACTATATATTTATACTATATTAGTAAGTGTTTTTCTTTTAGATAACTATAATAAATAAGTTAAGTAAATTACTAAAGTATTCTAGAAAGTTAAAGATTTTTTATACCCCCTTTAAAAGTAATACTTATCTTTATATAAGGATATTAATAGTAATACTATAATAATAAGGTCTATCTAAAAATAAAGTAATAAAAGTTACTTTTATAAGAATAATAATAAAACACTAATAAGGTATAGTAATATATATAAAGACACCTAGGTATACTTTTACTACTAGAAAAAGAAATATATTACTAAGTAATATACTACTATATAACTAGTAGTATATATTACTAAAGTAGTAGCCTTTATATATATTAAAGAACTTTTATTAGATAATAATAAAAAAAAGGTATTAATAGTAAAGACTTAGGAAAAAAGTAACTCTAAGGTAATATTAGGCCTTAAAGCTAATAAGTAAAGAATATAAAGGTTAAAAAAAGTTTTTATATAGTAGAAAAATAATTAGACTATTAGTACTACTAGATACCTACGTTAATAAAGGTTCTTATATTTAAGCCTTTACTAATACTAGCTATAATACCTATATAATAGTAAGTAGCTACTTTATATACTAAGAGTGCTTTTTATATATTATATAATATAAGACCTCTTTAAGGGGATTTATAAATAATACTTAGCCTATAATAACTAAAGGTATTAAAACTAAGCAGGATATTAATGCGTAAGGCAGTAGGATAGCTAGTATATATACAACTAATCTAAATAACCCTGCCCAAAGGTCTTATTACTAGTGCACCCTAAGCGCTTATAAACACAAAGGTAACTTACTAACCCCTATCTAAGAAGATAACAACGTTAATTAATAGACCTTGGTCTAATTAGGGCTAAGGTTTATTAATTAAACGTCTACCTCTAGTTAGTAGTTAAACTTAGTTAGTAATACTATTATTACTAAGTAGTATAAAACTATATATAAAAGGTCTTATTATTTAGTTACGTAGTTATAAGGTAGGTAGAGTGTTTAATTAGGCCTAAAAGGCCTAATTAGGTGTATAAGATTAAAAGAATATCTAGGATTAGTTATATTACTATAATAATAAAGTTATAGTTAAAGGTAGAAGTTAACTTATAGGTGTTAAATTCTATGTCTTGTTTATTTTATTAGTCTTAATTAGTATTCAATGTCCTAATTACGATAATTAAGGCTTTATTAGCTAAAAAAACACTTATAAAAACTACTTAAAGAAAAACCTAAAATCCTACCTTGTTCTAATTATCCTCTATTCTTTTTATCCTATATTATATACTTAGTAAAAATAAAAGAATATAAAACCCTAAAGGGTAGTAATATAATCCTTAAGCTCTCTATATTCTTCCCCCTTATTCCCTTTTCTCTAATTAGGCTAGTCTTGCTTACTTATAGTAGTGTAAGCTATAACCTAATATACTAAGCTAGTTCTATTCCTCCTCTTGTTCTACCTCTTATTACACCTTATTAAAGGCCTAGTCCTAGACTAGTCCTTGCTTATATTAAGTATAGCCTTCCTAACTAGGGG
>NW_026850925.1:0-12772 GCF_030913465.1 Colletotrichum navitas
ATCTTCTTTAATTATAATAAGGTTAATATAATACCTATACTCTAAGAAAAAAAGGCTTATACTAGTAGCTATAGTAATATAATTATTAATTAATAGTTATATTACTAGTAAGTACTACACTTAATCTCCTTAGAGGTAACTTATATAAGTATATAGTATTACTTAGACTTCTTAATTAAACCTCTTAGTAGTACTATTACTTTATAGGTAATAAAAAGTACTAAGTTATTATATTATCCTAGTAAGTATATAAAAGTAGTACTAAAAGTAGTTTATCTAGTTACTTCCTTAGTTACTTATTATACTCTTAGGTATACTATAAAAGTAAAAGTAGTAATTTAAGAAGCACTTTATATAACTTTTTACTTTTATAGTTACTATAGCTTTAAGGGTTACTAATTTACCTAGTTAATTAATAATAACCTATATATATTTAGCTTAGTCTAGCCTTAATATAAGGAGGTTAATAATAAAGTCTATTAATAAGTTACTTTAGAAATACTTTAGTATACTAAGTAGTTATAAAAGGCCTTTTTTTACTTTTTACTATACTTTACTACTACTATATATATTATAGTTATAAATAAAGTAGTATACTACTTATATTTACCTTAGCTAATAGAACTAATATAATAGTATCTCTAGTATACTATTATATCTAGGGTAGCTAGTAATAGTTAAGTTATAGCTTTATTAAATTAACTAGGTGTATAGGCTATTATTAAAGGATTTAGGGTCCTAGCTACTTAGTACTTATAGCCTCTTCCTCTAGGTAAGTTAAGACTTATTATTAAGTATATAGTCTACTACCTAAATATATAGCTATAAGGTAAAAAAAGCTTATAAGTACTACTAAAGATAGCCTAGTAAACTCTTTAAAATAAAGTATTATTATCTTATATTAAGTCTTATAGTTACTATAAGTTAATATTATTAAAGGTAGTTATATATAGTATAAGTAGTATATTTATACTATATACTATAGGTATTATAGTATTAAGGATTATTTAAATAATTTATTTTTACTTTTATTTATTATTTTAACCTTTTAAGGTGTCTTATTTATATTATAAGAGTATATCTAAGACTACTACCTTTTTCTTTAGCTAGTATATTATTTTAAAGTTATACTTTAATAAGACTTTTACTTACTAGCTTTAATATTCTATTAGTTTTTACTTCTTTATAAAGTATTCTAGGGACTTATAGTCTATAACTACTATAAATATACTTTTAGTGCTCTTAAGCTTTACTTTTTATATATATAGGTAGTTAATAATAGTAAGTATTTCTTTATTATAAATTAAGTAGTTATACTTAGTAAAAGTAAGCTTATATAAGTAAAAAGTAATAGGTTAATATTAACTAGTACTATTTTTTTATATTAGTGTACTACTAGTAGTATAACTAAAGTAGTTAGTCTTTATAAACGTTAGTACTTATAGATTAAAGTTATATAATAAAAGGGTATATTAGAAGTACTTTTTAATATTATAAAACGCCTTTTTATAATCTTTACTTTAGTAAAAGATTATATTTTTTTTATTAGCTTTATAAAAAAAGCTCCTATTATAAAGTAGTTATCAATAAATATCTAGTAGTAGTTAGTAAACCCTAGGAAACTCTAGACTTCTTTAACTAATTTAGGTATTAACTATTTACTTATAGTATATATTTTATTTTTATTTATAGATATACTTTAACTTACCTTAAGTATAAACCTAATATACTTTACTTTTTTAATACTAAATTTACTTTTAGCTATATTTAGGCTAAGCCTTTATATATATAACTTTATAAGGATGTTATATACTTTCTCTTTATAGTCCTCTTTAGTACTACTTAAGTAAATAAGGATATTATTAAAATATATAGTAATATAGTTATTAAAGAACTTATATAAGGTGTTATTAATAAAGTATTACTAGCTTATAAGTGTATTAGTTAACCTAAAGAGGTAAATAAGCTATTTAAAAAGCCTATAATATATATAAAATATAGTCTTATACTTATCTCTCTTAGTTATTTTTATCTTATAAAATACTATTATAATATTTACCTTAGTATACTACTTTACTACTTTTACTTATTAAAGAGTCTTAGTAATTAAAGAAAGTAAGTAATAGTTTTTCTTTATAATAGTGTTTAGTGTATAGTAGTTATAGTAAAAGCATAGGCTACTACCTAGTTTATATATAAATAGTACTAGTGTACTTATAGTAAAGCTACTAGTATATATAAATCCTTTATTAAGGAGGTCCTTTAATATTCTCTTAAGTATAAGAAGCTCTTTATATAATATACTATAAAGTAGTCCCTAGGGTAATATAGCGTTAGGTTTAAGGTTAATATAGTAGTCTTAGCCTAGTTAGTACTAAAGGACTATTATTAAAGTGCTTAGGTTAAATAGGTTACTATATTTATTATATACTTATTATAGTAAGGCTATAATTAATATAGCCTATTAGACTACTTTATTTACCTTTAGTATTAGTGCCTTTTATATATTAGTTAGGCTAATAGTTATTACTTATAAAAAGGCCTAGCTATTCTTATTAAAAGAAAAGTAGTACTTTTATTATATATACTTCTTATAGGTAGCTTATTAATAAAGTATAGTAAAGAGGAGTATACTTACTATATATACTACTTAGATTTCCTAAACCTTAGCTAATTCTTTTTAGCCTACTAGTTATAATATAAGGTTAATATACCTATAATAGACTATATATTTAGCTATATTAAATATAACTTTATTATTCTTTATCTAGGGCTTCCCTAGGAAGATATCTTAGCCTAAGTTAGGTATAATATATATATAGATATACTAGTAATACTTACTTAACTCTAATTTAAATACTACTATATCTTTAGTTATTATAGGCTAAGTATTATCTATAAATCCTTTTAAAGAGGTTTTATATTATAAGATATATAGTAAGTGCTTTTAGTATATAAAGTAGCTACTTACTATTATATAGGTATTATAGCTAGTATTAGTAAAGGCTTAAATATAAGAACCTTTATTAATATAGGTATTTAGTAGTACTAATAGTCTAATTATTTTTTTACTATATAAAAACTTCTTTTTACTTTTATATTCTTTACTTATTAGCTCTAGGGCCTAATTTTACCTTAGAGTTATTTTTTCTTAAGTCTTTACTATTAATATTTTTTCTTTATTATTATTTAATAAAAGCTTTTTAATATATATAAAGACTACTACTTTAGCTATATATACTACTAGTTATATAGTAGTATATTACTTAGTAATATATTTTTTCTTCTAGTAGTAGAAGTATACCTAGGTGTCTTTATATATATTACTTTACTTTATTAGTGTTTTACTATTATTTTTATAAAGATAGCTTTTATTACTTTATTTTTAAATAGACTTTACTATTATAGTATTACTATTAGTATTCTTATATAAAGGTAAATATTACTTTTAAAAAAGATATAAGAGGTCTTTAACCTTCTAGAATACTTTAGTAATTTACTTAACTTACTTATTATAGTTATCTAAGAGACAAATACTTACTAATATAGTATAAATATATAGTAAAAGTATATTTATAAAAAGTATAATATATATATTATAGTCTTAAGACTATTTACTAGCCTTTACTAATATCTTTTTAAACTTAAGATAAAAAATAAAAAGGTTTTATTATCCCTTATATAAATAAAGACTAGTACACTAGCTATATACTACTTTATATTAAGGTTACTATAAGTATACTTTAAGTACTATAAAGATTATTTAGGGTTATAGTTATATTATTTACTACTTTACTAGTAAAATATAAAGATAGTATATTATAGCCTAATCTCTAGGTATATATTAATAAAGTACTATACTTTATAATTATTTATAAAGAAAGTATAATTAAGCTTTATTTTATTATATATTTAGTATAACTATAGGGGAAAGTTATAGTATAAGCCTAAGAACTTCTTAAGTAAAGGCAGTAGCTTCTAGGTCTATACTTAAAAGCTAGCCTCTTATATAAGTATAGTAAGTGCTTATATAAATTTAGTAAGTGTTTATATAGGCCTAGTGCCTATAGGTGTAGGTTTAGTGTACTCTTATATAGTTACTATACTTTTTTTACTAGTGTTATAGTACTTTATTTAATAGCTATTATATTAGCTTAGAGGCTTAGGATAGTATTATATATTTTAAGTAAGGCCTTATATATAAAAGCTACCTTCTTTTAGACTAGTATAAGTATATTACTTAGCTTACTTATTTAGTTAGTTAGAGAGTCTAGATATATAAGGGGTTAGTACTACCTTTTAATAAGTATATAGTAACTTAATATAATTAATCTAGACTAAGGAGAAAAGGCTATTTATAGTAGTATATATATTATATATATAAGGTTAAATAAGAGTACTAACTAAGTACTAACTAAGTATACTTACCTTACTAGCTTATATATTATAGTAAGTAAATATTAGAAAGGTTATAGTACTAAGTAAAGAAGTCTATAAATAGTATAGTTAAAGGTTAATTATAACTATTTTTTAATCTACTTTCTCTTAATTCTCTTGTTCTTATAAACTCTACTTTTATATAACCCTTAGATAATAGTTTTCCTAGTTATAGCCTTATAGCTAGTAGTCCCCTAGTGCCTTTTACCTTAGGCACCTAATATAATCTCTCCCTCTTAAGGTCTTATCCTTAGGACCTTAAGTAGTACTCTAGTAGGCCCCTAGGGCTCTACTATTACCTAGTATCTTAGAGGTATCTAGGAATACCTTTAGGCTTAGTATATTACTAGGTAAATAGTTATTTTCTTAGCTAACTAATTACTTTTAACTTTACTTTTATAGCTATTATAGTTTAACTAGGCTAAGACTATTATTTTCTTAAGGTTATAGTTATTCTTAGTTAAGTTATAAGCCTTTATTACTTAACTAGCTTTACTAAGGGTTACTTACTTTATAATAAGAATACTTTATTTACTTATAATACCTTTATTACCTTTTTATCTCTTTAACTATAATACCTTTTTAAGTACTATATACCTTTAGTAGGCCTTTATTATATAGTTACTTTTTTTATTACTTTTATTTTCTTATAGCCTTAGCCTTAAGTTATACTACTCTTATAATAAAAGAAAGCCTTTTTTTTACCTTTTAGTAGGCTATACTAGTAACCTCTTAGTTTTTTTTTTTTTTTTTACTATTTTTTTTTTACTTTATAAGCTTAAAATACTATTATAATTTACTTTATTATTCTTACTTAGCCTAATTAAGTAACCTTTTTAGCTTTACTTTTTTTTTTATTTTTTTACTTTTAATTTCTTTTTTTTAAATAGTCTTACTTTATTATTATTTTTAATTTTTTTTATTTTACTACTACTACTACTATTACTATTATTATCTAGTAATAATAATAATAGTAATAGTACTAGTATTAGTACTAGCTTTTTTATTACTACTATATCTTTCTTTACTTCTACTAGTGTTTTTACTAATAATACTACTATTACTACTACTAGCCTTACTACTACTAGTCTTATTAACTAAGGTAGTTCTATTAGCCTTTTAGTACTCTTTTTTACTTTACTTACTTTTTATTACCCTTATACCTATATTAAAAAAAATAAGCTTATTTATAATATACTTTATAACTACTATATTTACTAAATAACTAACTAGTATCCTAGTATATTAGGCACTTATACTACTACTTTTGTTTACTATATAAAGACTACTTATATACTTTTCTTTATACTTAGTACTTCTCTAGTACTTTTTTTTTTATTACTATAACTAATATATTTTAGCTACTAGTAATAAGTATACTTATTATACTATTATATATAGTAAGCCTTATATTCTAGTATATTTACTTTTACTTTTATTATTTTTATAACTTTTAGTAGCTACTAACTTTTTAAGTAAACTATTTATACTATTACTATAGCTAGTATTAAGCTATATTACCTTTTTAAGGCTATAAACTATTTTACTAAGCCTACTTATATTTACTATAGTATTACTATATATTTACTTTTTTTAGTGTTTTCTTAGTAACCTCTTATACTAATATTAGCCTAAGATAAGATTAATAAGGCCTAGGTTATAGCTAAAAAAGTACTTTAGTACTAGGTTAACCTAGCTAAGGCCCCTAATACTAAGTATAAAGCTAAAGTTAAAAAAAAAGTAGCTTCTTTATTAACACTATATTATAGCCTTTAAGACCTTTACTAACTTCTTTTACTACTAGGTTAAGCTAGCTAAGTTTATACTTTATATTACTAAAGTTACTACTATAGCCCTTAAGGCCTAGACTATTACCTTTTAAAAGTAGACTACTACTATTATAGCTTAGACTACTTTTTTTTTAAAGTAGTCCTAGACTTACTTTTAGGTTATAAGTATTTTCTTTAATACTTTTCTAGTGTTTTCTTAGTACCTTTTATACTAATTATTAACTTTTTTTTAGTATACTAGTAAGCTTAACTCTAAGGCTAATAAAGACAAAAGTAGTACCTTTATATCTTTTATATTCTTTACTTATAATAATAATAATAATAATAATAAGAATATTAGTAATAGTAATTTAAAGAATAATAAGTAAAGTAGTAAATAAACTTTATTACTATTACCTTTAGTGCTCTCTTAGCCCTCTTTTTAGTTTATTTTCTTTTACTTATTATACTTTTTAGATACTTAGCCCCTAGGCTACCTATATTCCTTAGCCTTAGTACTATAATAATTAAATCTTTAATTTAGTTATCCTTAGGCTAATCTTTACTTTACTTAGTTATACTTTTATTTTCTCTTAGTAACCCTTTATTTATAGTTATATTATAATTCTTTTATAATATTTCTCTAAGGTTCTTAAGAGTTTTTTTTTTTACTATACCTTTTTTACTTAATAAAGTACTACTAATTTTACTATAGCCCTTTATAGGCTATAATTTAATCTACCTTATATATATTTTTTTCTTCTTCTTTAATTAGTATTAGTTAAGGCTTTACTAGTAATCTCTAGAACTTCTTTAGCTAAAATAAAGAGATAATATTATAAATCCTATATTTAGTACTTATATTTATCTTATAAGCCTTACTTTTATTAACTACTTACTTTACTATAAAAAGGCTAAGGTACTTATTTAATAGCTTCTTAGATAGTCTTTTTTACTTAATAAACTTAGCTAATAAAAAAACTTTCTTTTTAACCTTAAAGTCTATATTAGACCTCTTAGTATTATACTACTTTTTATAGGCCTAATTAACTACTTTTAATATCTTACTAATTATAGTTTTTTAGCTTTATAGTTCCTTTACTCTCTTATAGGCCTTAAAGACCTTTATTAGTCTTACTTTTACTAGGTATATATTATATATACTCTATAGTATATAGCCTATTAACGCCTTTACTAGTGTAACCTTAGTTATACTATATTATAAACTATTATAAATAAATTTAGCTATAAGTAACTATTTTACTTAGTTATTTTACTTAATATTATAAAAGGCTTAGAGGTAGTATTTAATATTCTAGTTTTACTTCTTTATTTATTTATTAGTTTAGAGATAATAGGCTATACTAAGCTTTTATTTAATAGTTAACTAGTAATATACTACTACCTAAAAGTAACTTATAAATAAGGACTTATAATTTAATACTATTAAGGTTAAAAGTCTAAAATAAAAGAATACTTTATTTACTAAAAAGATTACTAGCTAATTTACTATTAAGGTTTCTTTAGTAAATAAATAAATAGTATACTTTATAAGCTTATTAACTATAACTAGAATACTATTATATACTTTACTATTAAATTCTTTTAACTTTAGTAGCTTAGTAATAAAGTCTATAGTAACCTACTCCTATAGTTAGTTAAGTAGTAAAAAAAGAACTAGTTTTCTATAAAGTAAATAGTGTCTTAGTTTTATATATTAGTAAGTAGTATATATATTAATATACTTCTTAATATCTTTTTTTATTAATTTCTAAAAGAATATTTATTTTATATATTTTATTATTTAGGTTACCCTTAGGTGTCTTCTTAATAATTTATTATAAAATACTATAAGTAACCTTATTTTTATTATATATCCTTTTAGTACTATAAGTTTACTTTAGTGTTAAAGTAACTTATTTTTCTTTTTAGCTTAGTAACTCTTTAGTTATTATTACTCTTTAGACTAAATCTACTTATCCTTTAGTTATACTATAGTAACTTCCTCTTCTAGGGTAGTAGTAAGTTCTTTTAAGGCTACTATATCTTAGCTTAGTAGTCTACTATACCTAATTACTATTACCCTCCTTTTAAACCTACTAAAAAAGTTCTTTAAGAATATACTTTATACTTTTTTTTTTCATTTTTACTAAGCTAGTAGTCTAGCCTTTATAAAAGCCTATTTACTATATTATTTTTATTTAGGTAATATTTAATCTTAAAATTAAATAATAAAAGGTTTTATAGTAACTTAGCTTAGTAGTTATTAAGTTATAGCTTAGCTACTAAGTAGTAGTACTTTAAGTAGTCTATTAAGAATATAATATAGTACTAGGTATATAAGAGATAGTGCTTTTAATATATAGCTACTTTTTAAATTATAAGTAACTTAGCCTTTAGTGCTTTATAGTATAGCTTTACCTCCTAAAGTTTTTATAATATATAAGCTATAGGGCACTAGGCTTTCTTATAAAGCTAGCTTAGTACTACCCTTATTATAAAGTTAAATATATTTATTTTAACTTAAATAAGTAATATAAAGTTAAAATATTATAAGATAAAGGTATAAGTAAATATAGTATAGACTTTATAAAAGGCTTTTTTAGTTTTCTTTATAATTACTTACTTTTTTACTACCTTAGTAAATAGTTAGTTAATAAAGAGAAAATATACTTTAGAATAGTTCTTAATAAACTACTTATAAAAATTTATAAACCCTAGGAAGGTCTATATCTCCTATATACTAGTAGGTAGTAACTACTAGGTAATTATTTTTACTTTCTTTTATTTTATTAAAATACCCTTATTAAATACTATAAAACCTAGGAAGCTAATAGACTTAGTATAAAAAAAGTACTTCTTAGGGTTAATATATAGCCTTATAGTATTTAACTAGCTTAGTACTATCTTTACTACCTTTATATAGCTCTCTTTATCCTTTATAAAGATTAGAATATTATTTAAATAGATAATATAGATAATATTTACTAGACTTACTAAGGTATTATTAATATAAAATTAGAATATTATAGGTATATTAACTAGCCTAAAAAGTATAACCTAATACTTATAGTATTTATTATTAGTAACACTAAGGGATAGGTTAATATAGTTAACTGTATATATTAGTAGTAATTAATAAATAATAGGGGTAACTGTGGTTCTCTATTATATATAAAGAAAAGAAGGATAATTATTATAGGTTAGTTAGTTAAATAACTAACTTATTGCCTATAAATCCTTAGAGAATCTATAGCTAAATATCTAAGAATTTACTAGTAATAAGTCATTAGGGTTAACCTAATAACTCTAATATTTATCTATAATAGTTAACATTATAACACTAGTAACTTTCTATAGTACTAAAAATCCCCTATTATTTATATTTAAAAGAATAGCTAAAAAATATAATAAAAACAAGAAGCTAAAAAGTATTTAATACTTTTTACTTATGTAGTCTATTATATACAAGAAACCTATCTATTTATCTATATCTTTAACTACCTATTGCTAACTAGCTTCTCTAACGTGTTATTTAGTAATAACTTTATAAATCTATTTACTAGGTTATTACTACTGTAAATCTACTGTATTTTAAAAATCTTATAGTGTTTATATAACTAGTAAAAGGCTATAATATCTATTATAAGTCACTTCTCTTTTATAGTACTAAGCTTTATAAGGCACTTATAAAGCAAGTATAAGTTAGTGTAGAGTATTATAGGTATTTATAGTAGCTTAAAGTAGTTAGTAATTATTACAAGGGTAGTACTAATTATATAGGCAACGTTAGTACTAGTAACTATCTTATAGACCTTAGAGGTAAGTATACTATATATAACTCTCTTATACTTTATTAAACTAAAGTAGATAATATTACTAGTTAACTTAAAGCTTTTACTATTAGTAGTAGGTTAATTAATAATTTATTTATTAGTAAAAACTATAATAAAGCTAAGTTAAAAGGTAAGGTTATAGTTATTTATAAATAAGCTATTAATAAATATAAAAAGCTTAGTAGTTATAAAGTTAATTAGTAAGAATTATAGGCTATAGTTAAGGTTATTAATTTACTATTTAATTTAGTAGTTTAAAGCTTTAATCTCCTCTACTATAGGTAATTAGTGTTAGGTAGTAACTAAATAGTTAAAGTAAGCTTTAGGTTAGTAGATAAAAGTAATATATATACTATAGGTATATTACTAGATATAATCTTACTAAGCAGTAGGTAATTTTTTATTAATAAGTTAAAGCTTTTTGCCTTAGCCTTTTTAGTAAAGGGTAAGCTTACTGTTAGTAGTAATAGATAATATACTACTGTTAAAGGTAATAAAGTTATTAGCTATAAGTAACTACTTAGGTTTTACTATAAAAGTAGCCTTCTTAAGCTTCTTCTCTTTATAAGTAAAGAATTTACTATCTATAAGGCTAATTATATTATCTATTTATATACTAATTAATCTAAAGTTACTATTATTAGGTAATAATATTAATAGGTAAAGGTTAAAGGTTAATAAATCTATCTAGAGATTCTCTCTATAATAGTAGTTATAAGTTACCTACTAGTAGGTTTCTACCTTTATAATACTATATAATAGCTTAGTTACTATTATTATTATATTTACTAAGTAAAAATAGTAAATTTATATAAGTAAGTAAGTAAAAATAACGTAATTTAGTAGTATTACTAATTAGGTATACGTCTAGGTAATATTATATAACTAGAGAAGAAATCTATATTAAAGTAGCAAAAGGGTAAAGGCAAAGATTAATTACTAGGCTATTTACTAGATAGTAGGCAACTATATAAGAATTATTTCTTTACTATTATCTATATAGCCTTAGATAATAAGCTATAATTTCTTATAGGGCTATTTATTTTTGCCTTTTACTTTATAGACTATGTATAATTTAAATACATAGGTATTACTATAGGATTTCTTATTATAAGTAATAATATAAAATACACTATAGTTAATAAAGGCTTTTACCTCTGCCTTATTAGATTCTTTAAAAAGTATACTAAGTATAGTAATAATCCCTTTCTTATATAGCTTAATAGTAAGTGTATAGTCTGCCTCTTCCTTTATAGTTAAAAACACTATAGTTATAGTAGAGTATATCTTTATAAAGAACATAGGTATTAGGTTCTTTTATAGGTAACTATAGCGTTATTATAGTAGTTTATTATTAATAATAATAGTATTATATACTTCCCCTTTAGTATTAGGTATCTCTATAGGGTCTTCTTGTGCTTATATAGCGTATATAAGATTATCTTCTGCTTATATAGAGTAGTTAGTAGGCTTATTTAGCGTAAGAAGGTCTAGTTAACTTTCCTCTGTGTAGTAGGGTTTTACTATAGTAATCCTAAAGTTACATAGGCTATAAGGTAAATTAATAGTATAAGTAGTACTATTATTAGTAATAAGGTAAAATAGGCCTTACTAGCTATATTTCTTATACTATATATAGACAAAAGATTAAAGGGGTAAAGCAACAGTATTAGTTAAATCTAGGCTATTATATATAGCTAGCGCTTTATAAAGCTATTACTTTACGTAGATTTAGTACACTATAGCTATTACTTTCTTAATTACTTTAGTATACTATATAGTAGTTATAGTAAGTAGTAACTTATTAGTTATTTAAAGGTATACACTAAAAATAAAGAAAGTTAAGATAAGGCTATCTAGGCTAGTAGTATTATTAATTACTTTAACAGTAAGTTAAAAGGTAACTTTAGGTTTAGTACTAGTTTCTTTATAAATAATCTTATAGGTATAGTAAAAGGGTATATAATAGCACTTAACTTTACTAATACTATAATAGGCTTTAATAGGCACTTCTTTTACTTTAATAAATAACCTATAGGTAGTATATTTAAACTTACTAGAGTAAAAATTTAGGCTAACGTTAGTTATTATCTAATTAAGTAGGCTAAGATATATATTAATCTAGTATATCTATAGTGCTTCCTATATATACTCTATAGTAATAGATTATAAAAATCTTACTATATTAAACACTATTACTATATTAACTATATAAAGTACTAGTTTATTACTATTAAAATACATTATATTAACAAAGATCTTATAGTTAAACTTATTATTATTATATAGTATAAACTTAAAGTAACTAAGGGCTTTAGAGTATAATTAGCAGTAGTAGTAGTACTTATTAATAGCTTTAATTAATAATAAAAAGGTGTTTTCTTTAGTATATTTAAGTAACTTATAAAGTTACTAAACAGTTAGGTAACTAAATTACTAGTAGATTTAGTATAATTTACTATCTATTAGGTATTACCTAGTAATACTCTTCTCTAGTAGTTATAAAAGTATCTATAAGTAGCTAAATTAGTAAATAATAAGTATAATATTATTACCCTAGATTAGCTAGTTAGTAAAGTTATTAAATTTTATACTATAATAGTCTATATCCTTTAAGTAAAAGAGAAATAAAGTATTAGTAGTTATTATATAAAAAATAAAGTTACTAAGTAGTATAAGTATATTAATTACCCCTAAGGATTTAAAGTAATTACTACTACTAAAGTAAAT
>NW_026850926.1:0-12739 GCF_030913465.1 Colletotrichum navitas
TTATATTTTATTATTTTATTATAAGGGGTAGCCTATAGTTCTAATACTCTAGGGTATTAAAAGCCTTATACTACTAATCTAATAGTAAAAGGATTATAAGATTAGCCTACTATAAATAGATTATTTAAGGTTTTATAAAGGTACCTTAGAAAAAAATAAAGTACCTAGAAAAAAATAAGTTACCTAGAAAAGAATATTAAGTATACTATAATAAATATATATTTTACCTATAAAAGGTAGCCTATAGTTCTAATACTCTAAGGGATTATAGAGTATTATACCTCTAATATAATAGTAAAAGGACCTATAAGATTAGCCTACTATAAATAGATTTATTTAAGGTTTTATAAAGGTACCCTAGAAAAAGAAGCAAAGTACCCTAGAAAAGTATATACCTTTAAGGTCTATATTAGTAAAAGGTAACTTACTTAGTACTATATAAATATAACCTATAGATATATAACTTAATAGTTTAAAGCTACCTAATAGCCTTCTTTTTACTATTAGCTTACTTAGTAAGTGTATCTATAGTAACCTTAGTTATATATTTTTAGTCTTTATTTTCCTTATATAAATCTATATAATAGACTAAATCTACTAGAGATTAGCTAGACCTACTTTCTATAAGGCTCCTTAGCCCTAATAAGTTCTATAGACTATAGGTGTCTAGTTAGGCTACTTTAGAGAGCTTATTACTAGTTTTTTAAACTTTAAACCTAGATATCTTTATAAACCTAGTAAATATAATTATACTAACTTTACTACTATAACTAGCTAACTTATAGCTATAAAATACACTATATATTACTATATAAATATAATACTTAACCTTATTATTAGTTCTTTAACTTTTCTTTTCTAGGGTACCTTTTTCTTATTATATATAGAATTAGATAAGGTTTATATAGCTATAAGTTAATTTTTTTGTTTTCTTATACTAATTTTTTTTTAGGAAATATTTTTTTAAGTAAAACCTAGTAAAGTAGAGTTTTAGCTTAAAAAGTATTAAAGGGCCTATAAAAAGTATATAGATCTAATAGTAGTAGTACTCTTTTATCTACCTTAGTAAGTATTAGGTTAACCTTATATATAATATATATCTTTTACTACTTTATTAGTAAAAAGTAAGGCTAAAATATTACTCTAGGGGGCTATTATTAAAATAACTCTATAATATATTATCTTTTAGTTACTTTATATATAGGTTTTAAAAATAAACAATAGTAGTATTAAACTAGATATAGTTAGTATAAGTAATATAGAATATAATTATATTAGCTAGTTTTTAGTAAGATAATATAAGTAAATATAATAAAAAGGCTATTTTTCTTTATATAACCTAAGTCTAAAGGCTATAGACTATAGTTATCTTTAGCTACTAGACTACCTATAGTACTAGGCTAAATACTCCTATATTATAGTGTTTAGTTAAAAGTATTACCTTTAACTAGACTAAAGATTACTTACTCTAGTAATTAGAGGTCTTAGTAAAGTATAGTAAAAGCCTCTTAGTATACCTTTTAGTTTTTATAGTAGCCTTTTAGCTATATTATACTTTTCTTAAAACTATTTACTTATCTTTTATTATTTAAAGCCTAACTTCTAGTTAATATACTTTAAATAGCCTTATAAAAGAAGTATTCTTTAGTTATAAGGATATACTATAAGAGCTCTAGTACCTTAAGAGAAGTAGTTACCTAGGTAGTCTATAAGCCTAGAGAAGCCTAGTATAAATATAAGGCCTTTATATCTACTATTACTACTAGTTAGGTTAGTAATACCTAGTAATACTTATATAAAAGGTATTACTAGTAATAAGTAAAAATAACTATAAGTAAATACTAAATAGCTATAACTTTAGTATAAAAACTACTTTTTATAGTACTTTAACCTTAGTTAGTTACCTTTAGGCCTTACCTAGTGTTAAAGTACTATATATATTATAGGTCTTAAAGAATCTAAGGTTTATAGCCTAGTTAAGCTATACTATAATAGCTTAAAGGCTTTATATAATATATATTATAGCTTATATACTAACTATAACACTAGGCTAAATACTCCTATATTATAGTATTTAGTTAAAAGTATTTACCTTTAATAAGACTAAAGATTACTTACTTTAGTAGTTAAAGGTCTTAGTAAAGTATAGTAAAAGCCTCTTAGTATCTATTATAGTTCTTATAGTAGCCTTTTAGCTATATTATACTTTTCCTAAAACTATTTACTTATCCTTTATTATCTAAAGCCTAACTCTTAGTTAGTATACTTTAATAGCCTTATAAAGGTAGTATTCTTTAGTTATAAAGATATACTATAGAAGCTTTAGTACCTCTAGAGAAGTAGTTACCTAGGTAGTCTATAAGCCTAGGGAAGCCTAGTAATAATAGAAGGCTTAGTACTTAATATTTTTACTAGTTAGGTTAGTAATACTTTATAATACTTTAGTAAAAGGTACTTTTAGTAATAGGTAAAGATAGCTATAAGTAAATACTAAATAGCTATAACTATAGTATTAGAACTACTTTTTATAGTACTAAATCCTAGATTAGGTGCCTTTAAGCTTAGCTTAATATTAAAGTACTATAATAGTTATAGGCTCTTAAAGATATTTATATTCTCTTTTATTCTCTATATTAAGGCCTTTAGCTAGATAAAGATAGCTATAATTAAACACTAAATAGCTTTAACTATAGTATTATAACTACTTTTTATAGTACTAAATCCTAGATTAGGCACCTTTAGGCTTAGCCTAGTGTTAAAGTACTATAATAGCTATAGGCCTTTAAAGATATTTATATTCCCTAGTAGTTTAATATATTAAGGCCTTATACTAGATAGTTTTATTTATAGACTATAACTATATAGCTTAGTTAATATATATCTTAGTAATAATATAGCCTTATAAGTATACTATAATAGCTACTAGTAGTAGCTATAGAAAAGACTTTTAGCCTATAGGCTAGTTTTTACTATAGGTAAAGTTTATAATATATATTATATCCTATAAGGTATATATAGTAGTATTTTAGATAAAGGTAATACTTATATAGGGTAGCCTTATATAAATAGGCTAAATCCTCTTAAGGACTTATAGTTAACTAGCCTATAGGCTATATATTTATCTAAAGCCTAATAAAGATAAACTATAGTATATATATTAGATATTAAGCTAGTAATTAAAGTAGAATTAAAGTAACCTAGGTCTTAGTCTCTTCTTTATATTAAAAGGACTAGTAACCTAGGTTTTCTATATATCTTAATTTACTATATAATATTATACTAGTTATATTTTATTAAGCTAAATAGTATAATCTTAATAGTAATATAATTAAAGTAGGTAGTATATAGTATAACTCTTTTATAGATTAAAAAAGAAAAGACCTTATACTTCTTTTAGTATAATAAATCTATTTTATCTTAAGATAAATATCTTAGACTAACTATATAGCCCTTAGGGTAAGACTAGACTTAAACAAAGGGTCTTATAGTAGTAATATAAGGATAGTTAACCTCCTTTATAACTACTATAGGATATAACCTAAGTAATAAATAGTCTTAAGGATTAAGGAAAACAGTGTATAGTATAAATAAACCTAGATATAGTAAGATTCTAATAACCTATACAAAGACTTATATAGTAGTAATAATAGGATAATTAATCTCTTATATAACTACTATATAATACTCCTAAGTTAATAGGCTAGTACTAAGAATAAAAGGTTATTTTTTTACTATAAAGGGTTAAGGTATAGAGAGGTTTTCTTAGCCTAGTATAATATTTATATAGTAGTAATATAAGGATAATTAACCTCCCTTATAACTACTATAGGTTATTCTTTAACCTATAACTATCCTTTATTAAGTAGCCTACTACTAAGGTATATAGTATTAGGTAATAATAAAGATACTACTATAAATAGAACAAAGGTTATTAGCTAACCTTAGGAGAACTAGTACCTCTTATATTATAACTACTTATACTAATACTAAGCCTTTTATCTTTATTTTAGCTATATAGGAATTTACTAATATATACTAGTAATAGTATAGTTATATATATTATATATTCTCTTGTCTTCTTAACTAGTCTTTTTTTACTATCTCTAGATTATTCTTAACTCCTATAGGTTTACTATATCTATACTTATATATTTTTTTTTCTTTAGTAGCTTTAGGTAACTTATAGTTATTAAGGCTTTATTATATTTAGGATTTATCTAAGGCTTTATTACTATATTAATAAGGCTTTATTAATTAGTTTCTAAGGCTTACTTATATAGGTTTTATTTACTTTATACTTAAGTAAGGGGCTTAAGGGGTATAGGTTACCTATTAGCTAATTCTAACTAAATATCCTATATATAGATACTTTATTAGTTAGCCTTAGTTAAAGATAGTACTTATCCTAGCTAGTCTATTTAGGCTAATAGTTTACTTTTATAGTAGTTTAATTAAGGTTTATATTACTTAAAGTGTTTTATAAGTATTATATAAATAATACTAATAGTTAACTATAGTCCCCTTAGAAAAAGGACTAGTACTAAGTAGTACTACTATATATAATTATTATTTTTTTACTTTATTACTTTTATACTAGCCTAGCTAAGTATTACTTATTAATAAAAGGTTATATTAACTATTTTTAAATAGATAAGTTCTTACTAGGCTTAAGATAACTTAATACTTTATTTTTACTTTTACTTTTTTACTTAAGTAGTATACTAAGAGGTTTTATACTTTACTTAATTATAACTAAGGCTTTTAATAAGTACTATAGCTACTCTAGTAATAACTATAGTATAAGAAGAGTAAGTAGATTACTAATATATTTTTTAAATAGTTACTAATAAATAGAATTAGTTATACTATAAGGTAGCTTATTAAGATAATAAAGAATAAGAAAGCAAAGGCTATAAGTACTTATATTAATTCTTTAAATTATAAATATACTAATTACTTAGATATTAGTCTATTTATATATACCTTATAGTTTATTATAAGTATTATTAGCTATAAAGATACCTAAGTAAAGAATATAGTAATTAAGGTACTATAAGAAGCACTAAGAGAGGCCTAGGAATATAGAAAAAAAAGACTTACTTTTACCTAATTCTTAATATAAAGCCTTAAAAGTAAACTCTCTTATACTAGATTCTTTAAGACTTAGTTAAGTAGCTAAATTAAAAGTAATACTTTACTTTACTATAAGGTTAGCTAAGAATATTAAGTAGTAGTAGTTATACTTACTAGTAAAGTAAAGTAATAAGGTGTTATAAGACAATAGGTAATTACTCTAAAGTCCTAGGTAGACCTAGTAGGTTAGAGGAACATTATTCTTAATATAGTTTAGTAAGTGTTTTACCTAGCAAAGCTAGATAAACGTAATATTAAAAAGGTACTAACCCCCTAGCAAAAGGCAGGTAATAGCTAGGTTAAGAATTAGCTTCTATAAAATACAAGACTTATATTTTAATTATTACTTCTCTTTACTAGTAATATTATAATTCTAATTCTCCTTATTTATCTTTTATCTTATATAATAGAAGCTATTAAGTTAATACTGTATACACCTAGAAATAGTAGTAATAGCTAGGCGTAAAGTAGCCTAAGCACTATATTAGGCTTAATCCCTTAAGCTATCCTTAAGTATATTTAGGTGCTTAAGAGGTAGGTTAAAGTAGTAACTATAAAAAATTTAGAAGTTTTATAACTAAAAAAATTAATTACCTAAGTAATAAAAGGCTAGTAATACTTTAACACTTTAGGGTTAAGTAGTAAGAAAGAATATACCCTTAAGGAAATAAGTAAATTAAAGTTAAGGTTTAGCCTATAATAGCAAGAGGTATAGATTAATAATTTATATATATTTATTACTAGTGTACCTTAAAAGTTTAAAAAACTAGAAAAAAGAATTATTTTAGTAAGAGATAATATAGATAATAAATACTAGGCAAAATAAGACTAATATATTAACTTTCTAAAGGGGGAAGATAAGAAAAAAGCTAAGGACTTTATTATTTCTTAAAATAGACTAAAACCTTTCTTAAGGACGCTATCTATTAGGAGCTAAACATTATATACTCTATAGTTATAGTAAGGCAAAAGGAAGGCTAAGATCTTAAGTAATTTTATATATATCTTAACTCTCTTAAAAAAGAATTTAATAAAAGACTAGAAAAGGAATAAGCCCTAGAGTTTTACTATTAATTAACTAATAAACTCTAAGATAAAGTATAGAAATTAGTAGTAGAGCTACTAAAAACGCGTATAGAAATAGTAAAGCTAGCTTAGAGAGTATAGGGGTTAATATAATAGGTTAAGAGACTATTAAAGTATATTCTAAAAGGTAGTAAAAACAGGGGGAGAAAACGCCTTGTTAAATTAGAGGCGTTAATAATAACTACTAACTAAAGTTATAAATAATAAAAACCTACTAAGGTATACTATAATTATAATAAGCTAAGGCACTTTTTATAAGACTATACTTAACTTAAACAAAAGCAAGATAAGGCTACTACTGTGTCCTAAACTATTTCTAATCCTTAGGAAAATAGAGTAAAGATAAAGTAGACTTAACTACTTTGTCTTGTCTAATATTCTTAATAGTATAGCGTTTTTATATTATAATATAGGTTAAGACCTATTAAGGATCTCTAGATTTATTCCTAGATTTAGATTTAGGGGCAGAATATAATATTATCTTATATAAATTTATAAAGAAAATAAGATTAGAATAAAGTAAACAAAGTATTCTAGTCTTAAAGGCGCTAGGGGGTATAATAGTGCCTACTTATAGCGCCTATAAAGTCCCTCTAATAGTAACTAATTCCTAGGGGACAACTAAGTAATTTACTTAAGACTATATTACTATTAATTAAGACCTAAGGCTAAAAGGTAGCCTTGTGTTATTATTAATAGCTATAATTAAAGATATAAATATTTATTTAAAAGATTATAATAGGATATAGTAGTTTAAAGTTATATCTTAGAAAGATTAAATAGTACTAAAGGTATATAAGTTTACTAAGTAATTATAATTAGAAAGTTATATTTTTACTATAGTAACTCTGCCTAAGTTATTACTACTACTAGACAAGGATTTTAATAATATAATAATAAAAATTCTAATAATTCCTTAAGAGTTAAAGGAGGTAAAGGACATCTTTAGTATAGACAGTATATTAGCTATTTTACTAAGGAGACTTATAGATTATAAGATTAATATTATAAAAGAAAAGAAAGCACTATTTAGGCTAATCTACTCTCTTTTACTAAAGGAATTAGAGACTTTTTATAAGTATATTAAAGAAAACCTATAATTAGGTTATATTTAGAGGTCTTAAAGTTTAGTAGAGGCACTAGTAATCTTTGTTCTAAAAAAGGATAGTACTTTTTACTTATGTATAGACTACTAGGGACTAAATAAGGTTTTAGTAAAGAATTATTATCTTTTACCCTTAATTTTAGAGATCTTTAATAAGATTATAGGTGTAAAGTACTTCTCTAAGATTAACTTAAAGGATACTTACTATAAAGTCTAGATTACTAAAGGAGATAAATAGAAGACTATATTTAGGACCTATTATAGGTTATATAAGTATATAGTAATACTATTTAGCTTAACTAACGCTTAGTAACCTTTTAGAACCTTATTAATATTATTTTAGAAAGGTTAATAATATATTCTATATTATATACCTAGATAATATTTTAATCTTTTTAAAAGACAAAGAATCCTATATAGAACACTTACTAAAAATCTTATACGCTTAGGGGATAATATATTATATACTAACCTAAAGAAGTATAAATTTTATAAATAGTAAGTAGAGTTCTTAGGGTTTATCTTGTCTATTAATAAGGTTTTAATAGACCTAAAGAGGGTAAAAGTAGTATATTCTTAGCTAGAACCTACTATATATTAGGAAGTCTAAGTTTTTCTTAGGTTTTATAATTTCTACTATAGGTTTATATAGGATTTTATAAGAATAATAAGCCTATTATTAGACCTATTAAAGGAATAAAGGCAGTAAAAAGCTAAGAGAAGTATAGTTTAATCTTAGAGAACAGGTAGTATTTAGACCCTTTATTAGCCTTTAAAATAGTACTACTTCTCTATTATTTTAACCCTAAGTTACTAACTAGAATTAAGACAGATGTATTATATTATATAGTAGTAGGAATACTATTATAGCTATATAAAGATAGACTATAGCACCTAGTTATATTCTAGTTAAAGAAGTTTAAGGGGCTAAATTAAATTATAGTACCCTAGATTAAGAGATACTTATAATTATAGAGTTATTTAAAATATAGTAACACTATATTAAAGGGCAGTAAAACCCCTAGAAGTCCTAATAGATTATAATAATCTATAGTACTTTATAAGTAAGTAGTAACTAAATAGTAGGTAAGTAAGATATGTATAATACTAGCTTTATATAACTTTACTATTTATTATTAGGAGGAGAAGTATAACCTTATAGATAGACTATTAAGAAGGCTAGATTATTATATAAAAGGGTAGTAAACATAACCTATTAGATAATCTTTACTCTAAAGCACTAATATAGAGGGATATAGTAAATTAGACTAAGGTTTAAGGGGTTTATAAAGTCTAAGTCTTAACTTAGAGTAAGAAAAAAAGCATTAGTAAAAGAAAATACTATTAGAAGATATATTAAAGCTATTAGTTAAAACTATTAGCTATCTATAGTAGGATAATAAGGAGATATAATAGTAGTAAAAAGTAGCTAAAGCTAAAAAGGAGACTAGACTATTAAAATAGTTACTTCTTTATAAAGATTAGTTAGTAGTCTTATAGGAGGCTAGTTTAAGAGAGAGATAATCTCTCTTTATTATAATAATTTACTAGTAAACACTTTAGTAAAGATAGGACTATAGAGCTAATCTAGTAAAAGTTCTAGTAAAAAAGGCTAAAGTAAGATATAAGGAGTATATTAACGCTTATAGGATATACCTAGGCATAAAGGCTAAGACCTATAAGCTATATAGTACCCTATAGTTATTACTATTACCTTAGAGGCCTTTTAAGGAGATCTTAATAGACCTTATTATAGGTTTACCTCTAGTATAGACTAGGAGGCAAAAGGTAGACATAATCCTAGTAATTATTAACTATTTTACTAAGTACTATATATATATAGTAGTAAGTATATTAATTACTATAGAAAAGCTTACTAAAATACTACACAAGAAGTAAAGCTTAGGTTTAGTGTACTACAAGGGGTTATATTAGATAAAGATTAGTGTTTATAAGTAAATACTAGTTAAACTTATACTACTAGTCTAAGATTAAAAGGAGGCTTTTAATAGCTTTTTACTTATAAATAGATAAGTAAATAGAGGCTATAAACAAGGTTATAGAGTATTACCTATACTGTTTTATTATAGGTAATAAGTCTTATTAGCCTAATCTATTACTATTAGTAGAATTTATAGTAAATAATACTAAAAATATAATAATAAAATATAGCCTTTTCTAGGCCTTATTAGGATACTTACTAGAGTTCTACCTAAATCTTAAGAATAGGATTTAAGAGGGAAAAGTATAAGGCGTCTAAGATTACCTAGAGAAGTTATATAAGTTATAGCTAGATTTAGTATAAGTATAGTAATAAGCTATTAAAAGGTAAATAAAGAGCTATAATAAACATTATAAACCTATAGTATTTAAATAAAAAGATTTAGTCTATTATCTATAAAAACTTATAGTTTAAAGCTATATAGTATAAATTAGCACCTAAGTTTATTAGACTATTTTAGGTAATATAGGCTATAGGTAAAAAGCTTATTACCTAGTGTTACCTAAGAAGTACTTATAGATATATAATGTTTTCTATATTAGCTTATTAGAGCCTTAGAGGAGAAGGTTATAAAGTAACTAAAGCCTACTATTCTTTAACCTAGAGGAAAATAATCTAGAGTAAGAACTAGACTATATATTAATTACTATATTATAAAAGAAGAAATTCTACCTAGTTAAGTAGATAGCTAGCTATCTAAGTATAACTTATAGGTTAATAGTAATAATATAGAATTAGTATAAAAAGTAATAAAAGAATATAAGGAAAGCTAAGTAAAAAAGAACTAAAAGTATAAAGATTAATTACTACTAGGTATAATAAAGCTAAATCTTAAGTAAATCTAAAAGAACTAATAGGCCTAATAATATAGTACCTAAGGGGTATACTTAAACAAAAACAACTAAACCTAAACTAGCCTAGAAACCTAACTTAAAAAATAAAACAAGAAACTTAAGGAGTAGTATACTTAAGGTATATCTAGTGCTACTATAAACTATAATTAAAATCCTTAATTTAGGAGTAAATTATAGCTAAGGTCCTAGTAAAAGACAGTAATAATAAGTTCTTTAGCCTTATTATAGATAATATAAACTATATTATTATATACTTTATACTTATATATTTACTATATAATATAGCCTTAATTACCTAGAAGAAGCTAAGGTTATTTTAGTAGTCCTTTTAATAATTAGTAAATATTTATAGAGTTTTATAAGTAAAAAGGTAACACTTACTATATAAAGCAAGGTAAATTAAAGCACCTATAGTAGATCTAATTATAGTATTTAGATACTAGTTTATAGTAAGTAACAAAGGTATTCTTAACCTTAAAAAAGTTATTCTATAGTAATAAGTTAGTAAAAGCCTAGTAAGATATAGAGAAAAATAAACATAAAAAAGATTCTTTAAGGCTAGCTAGTACTAAGCCTTTTAGTACTAAATATCTAAAGTAGCTAAGTTATTTAGGAAAGTTACTAAAATAGTAAAGATAGGCTTATAAATAGCTATAAACTTATTAGCTTAAATTAAAGTGCCTAGTGCTATAAAAATATTTATAGTGTCTTAGTAATTACCTAGGATTATAGTAGTACACTAGATAAATAAATATTAGTAAAAGCCTACTAAATAAAGGAGAAAACCTAAGTACTAGTATATAGCTATTAGTATAAGTAGTATATTATATATATCTAGTACTATTATTAAGAGTAAATTAATAGTCTAGAATTAAGGGAGTATTAGTAGGAGTACACTTAGCCTTTTAATCCTTAACAGTAGTATAAATATAGTGTATATAGGGCTAATGTAATAAAACTAGTCCCTCTAGAAGAGGATTAAGGATTTAGATCTTATTTAGTAGGTTATTACTAGGAGGATTAGGAGGTTAAGTAACCCTATTATTAGGATTATTTATACTAATTCTATCCTTAGCGTTATAAAACTTGTTGTTAAAGCCCTAGGAACCTAGTAAGGCAAGGCTATAGTTTTTAGGTATAACAGGTAGCAAAGGGCTATAAGAACGCTAGTTAAGACTAATAGGAGAAGGATAATAAGAGTTACTTTTACTTTAGTTACTATTTATATTATTATTATATTTTAATTAGTAATAAATTAATCTAGAACTATTAGAAGATAAAGAGTTATATTTATTACTAGTATCTTTATATTTACTATTTTTAATAAGAGAGCTTACCTTATAAGTAGTTTAGTAGGCCTATTAGAATATAAATATCTTAGAATAGTTAGTTAATTACTAATAAAAAGGAGTAAGTTATAGTAATATTAGCTTAAGTATAGTAAAGTCTAGCTAATTACTCCTAATATATAGCCTAATTATAAATAGCTTAGTTAAGACAAGTTGTTAAAGGATTAGCGCTAGCGCACTATAAATTTCTCTCTTGTAATCTAAGGAATTAGCTAAGTCTTACTATTATATTAGTTATTGTTTATTAAGAATTAGTTATTAAAAATCTAAAAAGAAAAAAAAAGATAAATTAATAATCTAATAAAACGCTAGTAAAAGAAAAAAGAAAAAGTAGTAATAATAGAATAAGAACTTAATAAAAGGCTATAACAAGAAAAAAAAGATAAAGTTTATAAAAGTAAATAAATAATAGAGAAGTAAAGCTTAGAGGGGTAGCTCTAAGGAGGGGCACAAAGGGCCCTATAGACAGCTAATAGGCCAGCTAAACCTTTTCAAGGACTACTAGATTAGGGCTAGCGTAGTGCAACCAGGACAGTTGCACAAAGTCCTAGGCAGACCTAGCAGGTTAGAGGAACATTGTTCCTAATATAGTTTAGTAAGCGTTTCACCTGGCAGGGCTAGATAAACACGACATTAAAAAGGTGCCAACCCCCTAGCAAAAGGCAAATAATAGCTAGGTCAAGAATCAGCTTCTGTAAAATACAGGACCTATGTTTTAATTATTACTTCTCTTTACTAGTAATATTACATAAGGCTATATTACTAGTTTTAGTAGTAATATTTTCTAGAGGATTAGTAGTTTATAAAAGAAAAATCTTATAATCTTTAACCTTATACTTATAAGGGAGGTAATACTATAGATATAATAGTATAATATACTATAAAAGTAATAAAATATTTTACTAGTAGCCTTAAGAACTTACTCTTTAGTTATTAGTATTTAGTATTTTACTAATACTTTAGGGAGGTTTTTAGACTTATTAGTTTACACTAAGAAGTAAAGTTTAAGGGAATTAGAGGAATAGTAAAGTAGCTATAATAAGGTTTAGGGTAAAAATAAAGATAAAGATAGTAAAAGTAATACTAAAGTTAAGACTAAAAAATATTAAAAGTACTACTATATAGTGCCTAATAGTAATATAAAGACCTAGTATATAATAAAGAAGACTAGTAAAGCTTATATTTTATCTAGAAAATAGGTCTTTCTAGA
>NW_026850927.1:0-12718 GCF_030913465.1 Colletotrichum navitas
TCTTTATAAGGTTACTTATTTACTTTAGTGTTAGCCTTAATATTATTATTAATATTATTATAGTTAATAAGAGCTCTTATAGTAGTATAGTAGTTATTATATATAGGCTATAGATTTTAGCTATTATATAAGGTTTTAGTATTAATAAAGGTAGTAGTAAGGTAAAGCTTAGGTTATTATAGGAGGTCTAATAGCTAATTACTAGTAATAAGTATACTTTAGCTAGTTTTTTACTATATAGGATTATATTATAACCTTAGATATTCTTAATAAAGTTAAGGTCTTTAAGGTATAGTTTAAAGTTATATAATAATCTTTTAATAATAGTAATTATCTTATTAGTCTAGTAGGCGCCTTTTTCTTATTAAAGGGTATTAAATATACATTAGGTAATTAATAAGTATTTACTATAGTTAACCTATATACTATAATTAATAAAGAAGTTTTATAGGCTTATTAGGACCTTCTAGTTAATTACCTTAAAGTTATTTATAGACTATATACTAAAATCCTTATAGGTGTAGTAAAGTATTTACTACTAATATAGTTATAGTACTTATAACTACTAATATAAAATATAGTAATAGTCTTAAGTATAAGAGCTTATTACTTCCTTATAAAGTTAGTTAATAACTTCTTAATATAGTCTTTTCTTTATTACTATAAGAAGATACACTATATAAGGTTAATAAGTATAGTAAAGACATTATTAATTACTACTACTTACTACCTTATATTAAGTAGTATATTATACTTATTATAAACCTCTTTTTATTACCTTATAGGTAATAAAGTAGTAGCTTATAAGCCTTACTTACTTATAAGCTTATTATACTTACTTATTTTAGCTTAGGTCTTTTACTTATAAGTATAGTATTATTTACTATTGCCCTCTGTTAGCCTAATAACCTCTTAAATATAAGCGTTTTTTTTAGTAGACTAGAAGGTGTATACATTTATTAGAGAGATTACTACTAGTAGTATAAATAGTTAAGAAAAAACATGTTCTTATTAGTAAATAACTTAAGGAAAAATAATAGGCTATTATATTAGCTACTTATTAACGCTATTAGTTAGTAGAAAAAGAAGAAATAATAGGCTATTATATTAATAACTTATTAACGCTATTAGTTAGTAAAAGGAATATATATATAGAAAAAAGAAGTTAGTAAGCTAAAAAGCTTATAATAAATAAGATATAGTAAATAATTACTAGTTAGCTATAGGTATATAAAGTAAAAGTTTTTTTATAGTTAAGAGTGCTTCTCTAAAGGTAATAAAGCTTATATAATAGACATAAATTAATATAGTTTCTACTAGTTAAGAGGACTAGTTATAGATCTATTAATTAACCTATTATAATAGGTAATTAGTATAAACTTTTATAGTAAAGGTATTTATAAAGGCGTTTTTTAGTACTTGCCTACTCTAGGCATATAAATAATTAACTAGTAATAATTACCTCTTCTTATAGTCCTTACTAATCTATAGTTTAGATAGTAAAGTTAACCTATATAGTTAATAATAAAGTTAACTACTAATTAGTATTAGTAATACTAAGGGATAAGTTAATATAGTTAACTATATATATTAGTAGTAATTAAAAAATAATAGTAGTAACTATAGTTCTCTATTATATATAAAGAAAAGAAGGATAATTATTATAGGTTAGTTAGTTAAATAACTAACTTGTTGCCTATAAATCCTTAGAGAATCTATAGCTAAATATCTAAGGATTTACTAGCAATAAGTTATTAGGGTTAACCTAATAACTCTAATATTTATCTACTATAGTTAATATTATAATAAATTTATTTATTAAGAAAAAAGTATTAGCCTAGTTTTAACTTTACTTAATAAACTATATAATAAATACTAAAGTAAGCCTAAAGATAAAAATCTAGAAAGGTTTTTATAAATACTTTAGGTTTAAAAAGTATTATTATTATTATTCTAAGACTTTAATAAGAAATAATAAGCTAAGTAAGAACTATTTAACCTAAGATAAACTAAGGCTATTTTATACTATATACTAAATTCTAAAGACTTACTACTAGACTTAATATTACTTAAGAATCTTTAATCTTTATATTTTATTAAGGACTAAAAAAAGATCTTAAAATAAACTAGTTAAAATTATAAATCTTCTTAAAGACTTTTTATTATATATTAAACTTATTATTAAAACTAATCTTTAACTATATAAATAATAATAAAAAAAGAAAAATATAATAGCCTAATATAAATATAGGTAAAAAGTATACCTAAGGATTAAAGCTACTAGAATAATAAGATAAAATATCTAATAAATAATAAAGACCTTATAATACTTAAGTAAGTACTCTTTAAGAATACTATACTAGACTAATAAATATAAGTACTATTAAATAGGCTTTATATTAAATAGGCTTTATATATATATATACTTAGTAAAATATAAAGGTAAATTAACTTTTTATTAGGTAACTAAACAGGTCTACTCTACTGTTGTTATATAAAGTAGTTATATACTGCTTAAGTATAACTTAAGCTATTCTAGCTAATTAAAAAGTATAATCTACTCTTAATATAACTAAGGGCTAAATAACTAGTCTATACCCTTTAACCTTAAATTATAAATTATTTATAGTTAACTAACTAGGTATTATATAATTATTAATATTAATATTCTAATACTTACTTTTCTTCTTTTATAATTATATATACCTTTATATTAACTAATTAGATAGTCTTAATTAGTTCTTATAATAACTTTACTTTTAATAGCCTACTATTATATATAAAGTTATCTAAATAAAAAAAATAAACTTTAAATATACTTTTTCTAAGAGTAAATATAAGGTAATACTTACTAAACTAATTAAATCTATTCTTTTATATATATCTTACTGTTTAGTTGTTTTTAAATAGTTACTTACTTATATAATAAGTTTTTATTTTACTTTTACTTCTTTTTTACTTTATATTTATATGCCTTTCTTCCTTTTATATAATTAGTAGCCTTAACTTTTCCTATATAAATACCTTTTACTTTTTACCTTCTTTTCCTTTTTTTTTCTTTTTTTCCTTATGCTTTTTTAATAATAATAAATAATGTATAAAACCTTACTAGTATAGTAACTTTACTACTTCCTCTTCTTTATCTCTCTTATATATTAATTAATTAATAACTTCTTCTTCTTTTTTAACTTATTAATTATCTATTACTTTATATATATCTTCTTTTTCCTATTATTATTAACTTTACCAATTTATAATAGATCTTTCTTGTATATTATAATAGCCTAGCTTAAACCTTAGCCTTTAGTTATTAGTTCCCTTAGGGTTTAATAGGACTAGAATAGTATAACCTAGCTTTATATCCTAATAGGTAACACCTAAAACTATACTTTTCTCTTAGTCTTTAGTATTAATATATAAGGTTCCTTTTTCTTTATTATTATTAGTAACACTAAGGGATAAGTTAATACAGTTAACTATATATATTAGTAGTAATTAATAAATAATAAAGGTAACTATAGTTCTCTATTATATATAAAGAAAAAAAGGATAAATATTATAGGTTAGTTAGTTAAATAACTAACTTATTACCTATAAATCCTTAGAGAATCTATAGCTAAATATCTAAAGATTTGCTAGTAATAAGTCATTAGGGTTAACCTAATAACTCTAATATTTATCTACAATAGTTAAGATTATAACACTAATAACTTTCTATAGTGCTAAAGATCCCCTATTATTTATATCTAAAAGAATAGCTAAAAAACATAATAAAAACAAGAAGCTAAAAAGTATTTAATACTTTTTACTTATATAGCCTATTATATATAAGAAACCTATTTATTTATCTATATCTCTAACTACCTATTACTAACTAGTTTCTTTAATATATTATTTAGTAATAACTTTATAAATCTATTTACTAGGTTATTACTACTATAAATCTATTATATCTTAAAAATCTTATAGTGTTTATATAACTAGTAAAAGGCTATAATATCTATTATAAGTTACTTTTCTTTTGTAGTACTAAGCTTTATAAGGCACTTATAAAGTAAGTATAAGTTAGTATAAAGTATTATAGGTATTTATAGTAGTTTAAAGTAGTTAGTAATTATTATAAGGGTAGTACTAATTACATAGGTAACATTAGTACTAGTAACTATACTATAGACCTTAGAGGTAAGTATACTATATATAACTTTCTTATACTTTATTAAACTAAAGTAGATAATATTACTAGTTAACTTAAAGCTTTTATTATTAGTAGTAGGTTACTTAATAATTTATTTATTAGTAAAAACTATAATAAAGCTAAGTTAAGAGGTAAAGTTATAGTTATTTATAAATAAGTTATTAATAAACATAAAAAGCTTAGTAGTTATAAGGTTAATTAGTAAAGATTATAGGCTATAGTTAAGGTTATTAATTTACTATTTAATTTAGTAGTTTAAAGCTTTAATCTCCTTTATTATAGGTAATTAGTGTTAAGTAGTAACTAAATAGTTAAAGTAGGCTTTAGGTTAGTAAATAGAAGTAATATATACACTATAGGTGTATTACTAGATATAATTTTACTAGGTAGTAAGTAATTTCTTGTTAATAAGTTAAAGCTTTTTACCTTAGCCTTTCTAGTAAAAGGTAAGCTTACTATTAGTAGTAATAGATAATATACTACTATTAAAGGTAATAAAGTTATTAGCTATAAGTAACTACTTTAGTTTTACTATAAAAGTAGCCTTCTTAAGCTTCTTTTCTTTATAGGTAAAGAATTTACTATCTATAAGGCTAATTATATTATCTATTTATATACTAATTAATCTAAAGTTACTATTAGTAGGTAATAATATTAATAGGCAAAGGTTAAAGGTTAATAAATCTATCTAGAGATTCTCTCTATAATAGTAGTTATAAGTTACTTACTAGTAGGTTTTTACCTCTATAATACTATATAATAGCTTAGTTACTATTATTATTATATTTACTAGGTAAAGATAGTAAATTTATATAGGTAGGTAAGTAAGAATATTATAATTTAATAGTATTACTAATTAGGTCTATGCCTAGGTAATATTATATAACTAAAGGAGAAATCCTTATTAAAGTAGCAAAGGAGTAAAGGTAAGTATTAATTATTAGGCTATTTACTAAATAGTAGGTAACTATATAAGAATTATTTCTTTACTATTATCTATATAGCCTTAGATAATAAGCTATAATTTCTTATAAGGCTACTTATTTTTACCTTTTACTTTATAGACTATATATAATTTAAATATATAGGTGTTACTATAGGATTTCTTATTATAGGTAATAATATAAAATATACTATAGTTAACAAGGGCTTTTACCTCTGCTTTATTAGATTCTTTAAAAGGTTTACTAGGTGTAGTAATAATCCTTTTCTTATATAGCTTAACAGTAAGTATATAGTCTACTTTTTCCTTTGTAGTTAAAAATACTATAGTTATAGTAGGTTATATCTCTATAAAGAATATAAGTATTAGGTTCTTTTATAAGTAACTATAGTATTATTATAGTAGTTTATTATTAATAATAATAATATTATATACTCCTTCTTTAGTGTTAGGTATCTTTATAAGGTCTTCTTATGCTTATATAGTATATATAGGATTATCTTTTACTTATATAAAGTAGCTAGTAGGTTTATTTAGTGTAAAGAGGTCTAGTTAACCTTCCTCTATATAGTAAGGTTTTACTATAGTAATCTTAAAGTTATATAGGCTATAAGGTAAATTAATAGTATAAGTAGTACTATTATTAGTAATAAGGTAGAATAGGCCTTACTAGCTATATTTTTTATACTATATATAGACAAAGGATTAAAGAAGTAAGGTAATAGTATTAGTTAAATCTAGGCTATTATATATAGCTAGTGCTTTATAAAGCTATTACTTTATATAAATTTAGTATACTATAGCTATTACTTTCTTAATTACTTTAGTATACTATATAGTAGTTATAGTAAGTAGTAACTTATTAGTTATTTAAGGGTATACACTAAAAACAAGGAGAGTTAGGATAAGACTATCTAGGCTAATAGTATTATTAATTACTTTAATAGTAAATTAAAAAGTAACTTTAGGTTTAGTGCTAGTCTTTTTATAAATAATATTATAGGTGTAGTAAAAGGGTATATAATAGTACTTAACTTTACTAATACTATAATAGGCTTTAATAAGTACTTTTTTACTTTAATAAATAACCTATAGGAGTATATTTAAACTTACTAAAGTAAAAATTTATACTAGTGTTAGTTATTATTTAATTAGGTAGGCTAAGATATATATTAATTTAGTATATCTATAGTGCCTCCTATATATACTTTATAGTAATAGATTATAAGAATCTTACTATATTAAACACTATTACTATATTAACTATATAAAGTACTAGTTTATTACTATTAAAATATATTATATTAATAAAGATCTTATAGTTAAACTTATTATTATTATATAGTATAAACTTAAAGTAACTAAGAGCTTTAGAGTATAATTAGTAGTAGTAGTAGTACTTATTAATAGCTTTTATTAACAAGAGGGAGGTGTTTTCTTTAGTATATTTAAGTAACTTATAAAGTTACTAAATAGATAAGTAGCTAAATTACTAGTAGATTTAGTATAATTTACTATCTATTAGGTGTTACCTAGTAATACTTTTCTCTAGTAGTTATAAGAGTATCTATAGGTAACTAAATTAGTAAATAATAAGTATAATATTATTACCTTAGATTAGCTAGTTAATAAGGTTATTAAACTTTATACTATAATAGTCTATATTCTTTAAGTAAAAGAAAAATAAAGTATTAGTAGTTATTATATAAAAAACAAGGTTACTAAGTAGTATAAGTATATTAATTACCTCTAGGGATTTAAAGTAATTACTACTACTAAAGTAAATACTTACTTTACTTACTTAGGCAGTATCTATAGGTATTTTTTTACCTAAGTAACACCAAAGGGTAAAGTATTACTTATAGCTAGTAGTTAATTTCTTAGCTACACTAGTGTTAAGTATAATACTATAAAAAGTTACTACTAAATAGTACTTATTAAGTGTAAATATCTCTTTAGTTTTTATAGTCTTACTAGGTAATAGCTTCTTTAGTAGGTTCTTATAAGTAAGTATATAAGTAGTTACCTAGTTATATAACTTAGAGAATATAGTTAGGCTATTAATTAATAGTTATATAAAGAAGGTAGTAGATATAAAGAACACTATATCTATATAGTTATTATTATTACTAGTAGGTTATTTATTACTATTACTTGCTTCTTAAAAATAACTTATATTATAACCTTTATAATTAAGAAGAAAGTAGTTAAAGGTAGCTAGTAAAGCTTATATAAAGTAAGTGCTTTTATACTAGTTAAATAAAGATTACTACTTTTCTTTAGTATATTTAGTTAACTAATAACTAGGCTTACTATAAATAAAGTACTTCTTAGTTAATTTATTACTACACTAGTTTTTACTATAGTAGTTACTTTATAAAGAACTTTATACTTACTATAGATTAGTATAATTATTATAGCTACTATTATACTTATAGTTAACTTAAAATTACTTATCCTCTATAGTAGATTTATTTATAAGGTATTATATAAGTAGCTTATAGTAAAATAAAGTATTTACTACTTTATTATATAGTTATATATAGAGGCTATAGAATATAGCTAGTAGGTTAAGAAAAGCTATAGTATACTTAAGTATACTATAGTAATAAGTAATAAGGTATTTATAATAATCCTTATCCTTAGGTAGGCTATTATAAGTAGTTACCTTAACTAGCTTAGTAACCTTCTTAATTAGTAACTTAAGGATCTTAAGCTTATTCTTACTATAGTTTTTATAGGTAATTAAGTTAAATAATATATAGTAAAGCTTAGTAATATAGGCTAAGTGTACCTTATTACCTTTAAATTATTCTTTAAGCTTTACTATTAGAGTATTAAAATTACCTACCTATTAGTAAAAGGTAAAGGTATAATACTTTTATAGTTTACCTTAAAGTATTACTTAAATTACTACTCTATAGTATTTTATATTATACTTACCTAGACATAAAGGTTATAGAATAATAGTAATTTTAAGTTAATAGTCTTATACTAGCTACTAGTGTACTTTATAGCCTAGTTATTAGAGTATATTTTTATAAGGTTACTTATTTACTTTAGCGTTAGCCTTAACGTTATTATTAATATTACTATAGTTAATAAAAGCTCCTATAGTAGTATAGTAGTTATTATATATAGGCTATTAATTTTAGTTATTATATAAGGTTTTAGCGTTAATATAGGCAGTAGTAAAGTAAAGGTTAGGTTATTATAAAAGGTTTAGTAGCTAGTTACTAGTAATAGGTGTACTTTAACTGTTTTTACTTTATATATAATTATCTTATAGCCCTTAATATCTTTAATAAAGTTAGGTTCTTTAAAGTATTCTCTAAAGTTATATAATAATCTCTTAATAATAGTAATTATTTTATTAGTCTAGTAGGTGCCTTTCTCCTGTTAAAAGGTATTAAATATACATTAGGTAATTAATAAGTATTTACTATAGTTATCCTACACTTTATAGTTAATAAGGAAGTTATATAGACCTATTAAGACCTTTAGGTTAATAGCCTTAAAGTTACTAATAAGCTAGTTAGTAAAGTCTTCTTGTATATAGTAAAGTAATTTACTACTAAGGTAGTTATTATACTTAGATTTACTAAGGTAAAATATAATAATAGTGTTAAGTGTAAAGGACTATTACTTCTTTATAAGGTTAGTTAGTAACCTTATAATATAATCTTTCCCCTATTAGTATAAAAGAATATACTATATAAAGGTAAAAGGTATAGTAATAATATTATTTATTACTACTATCTTCTTTACTATATTAGGTAGTATATTATATTTACTATAAATCTCTTCTTCTTGTTACCTTATAAGCAAAGGCATAGTAACCTATAAGCCTTACTTACTTATAAGCTTATTTTGTTTACTTATCTTAGCTTAGGTCTTCTACTTATAGGTATAGTATTATTTACTATTATCCTTTGTTAGCTTAATAACTTCTTAAACATAGGCGTTTCTTCTAGTAGACTAGAAAGTATATACGTTTATTAAAGGGATTACTACTAGTAGTATAGACAGTTAGAGAAAAATATACTCTTATAGATAAATAACTTAGAGAAAAACAATAGGCTATTATATTAGCTACTTATTAACGCTATTAGTTAGTAAAAGAAGAGGAAATAATAGGCTATTATATTAGTAACTTATTAACACTATTAGTTAGTAGAAGAAGTATATATATAAGAAGAAGAAGTTAGTAAGCTAAAGAGCTTATAATAAATAGGATATAGTAAATAATTACTAGTTAGCTATAAGTATATAAAGTAAAGGGTTTTTTATAGTTAAGAGTGCTTCTCTAAAGGTAATAAAGCTTATATAATAGACATAAATTAATAAGGTTTCTACTAGTTAAAAGGACTAGTTATAGATCTATTAATTAACTTATTATAATAGGTAATTACTATAATATTATAGTAAAGGTATTTATAGAGGCGTTTTTTAGTCTTTACTTACTCTAGGCGTATAAATAATTAACTAGTAATAATTACCTCTTCTTGTAGTCTTTACTAATCTATAGTTTAGACAGTAAAGTTAACTTATATAGTTAATAGTAAAGTTAACTACTAATTAGTGTTAGTAACACTAAGGGATAAGTTAATATAGTTAACTATATATATTAGTAGTAATTAATAAATAATAGAGGTAACTATAGTTCTCTATTATATATAAAGAAAAAAAGGATAAATATTGTAGGTTAGTTAGTTAAATAACTAACTTATTACCTATAAATCCTTAGAGAATCTATAGCTAAATATCTAAGGATTTACTAGTAATAAGTTATTTAGGTTAACCTAATAACTCTAATATTTATCTATAATAGTCAACATTACAATAATTATAGTTTATATATACTAACTTTTATTAAACCTTTAGGATAAAGAATAATAAGTAATTAATATATCTTTATATAATATTATTATTTATTTTAATACTAATACTTTTGTCTAAGAGTTTATTACTAAAGTAATTTAATATAAAGGTTACTTTTATATAATACTTATTTAGTCCTATAGCTAACTTTTATAGGCCTACCTTTAAAAGTATATAAATAATATACTTTATTACTTTACTATCTACTATTACCTTAATAACTATTAAAGAGAAGTATATAGTAAGTATATTTAGATAAGCTATAAAGCTTAATATAGCTACTATAGCTAAGGAAAGGTTTCTTTAGGTAATAATAATAGTAATTCTAGTAATAGTAATAATAGCTAAGATAACTATAAGAAACTATTAGTCTCTAAAGGCTAACCCTTGTACACTAGGGAAGTATTTAAGAAAAGGTATTAAAAAGAAAGGCTTTTTTTTTAGCTTTAGTACTAAGCCCCTAATCCTTAATTAGGATTAGATCTAAGGTATATTTTTCTTTATATAAGCTAAGTAATAGGTAAATATAAAAGGTTTATATACTCTTTATAACCTAGTAGAAATATATATTCTTATATAGTAAATTTATATACTTTAGTTATAGTTAAGGCCTTTAGTTTAGTTAGGTTTAGAATATATATTTAGGGTTTTAGAGTTAAATAATACTCTTTTTATAGTACAAAGGTAAATACCTTATATAAATTAATTATTAAATAATCTTCTTAATTTATTTAATATATACTTTAATTTAGATCTTTAGTGTATTTATATTAACTAGCTTTTTAAGGCTAAAGTTAGGTAATTTCTTAGTAAGTATATCTACTAAGTTATCTCTTTTATTAATTTATTTAATCTCTAAGATCTTTTTCTTTTTATATAATTTATATAGGCTTATAATATTAATTATAAGTTACTTTTTATTTATTATTCTTAATTATATAAGGTATTTATATAGTAAATAATAGTCTAAATATATAATAACTAGAATCCTTAGTATATTAAGTGTATAAAGGATCCTATTAAGTATTATACTTAATATAATTCTACTATTAAAACCTATTATTATACTATATAGCTTACTAGTAAGTACACTTTATATAACTTTTTTATATTTAGTAAAGCTTTAATAAATAATATTACCTTAGATTTTAAAGTTAGTCTTTATATAAGTAACTTCTTCTACTAGTATAATAATTAAACTAAGTTATAATATTAGATCTATATTATTAGTAAGTTATTTATTAGTAAGAATATATATCTTTATATAAGTAAAAAAAAAGGTATATAAGTAAGTCCTCTCTTTAGGTTATCTATTTACTATTTAATTTATATATTAAGGTCCTTAATTACCTTAGAAGTATTTTCTTTAGCCTAAGTAGTAATTACTAGATTATATAATACCTTTAGTTAATATATTAAGGTAATATATACTCCTCTTGCTCTCTAAGAAATATATTACTAAAGAGAATTATCTAAAGTCTTATTAACTAACTATAGTTAATTTACTTAACTTTTCTAGGTAAAAGTAATATTACTATTATTATATATATAAATATATCTACTATTAAAGTTAGCCTAAGTTCCTAAAGATAAAATAGTCTTTAGCTTTATATAAATCCTTTTCTTTAATAACTTCTCTTTTTCTTTAGTTAAGAATTATATAGTTATAAAAAAAAGTATTATTAGTTTATATAACTATAATTCTAAAGTTATATTTATCTATAGTATATAAAAGATATAGATTATATATAGACTAGTTTATCTTTAACTTCTTTCTATAGTATTTAATATATGTCTTATACTAGTATAAGCTTAACTTTATAAGACTATATAATAGTAAAACTACTTAAAAGAGTATATCTTCTAAGTATTATCCTTTTAACTTCTTTAGTAGTTATATAAGGATTATTTTACTAAAGGGGTCCTTAGATTAAGTATATACTTAGGTAATATCTTTTAACTCCCCTTAGTACTTATAGTCTTATATAAAGGTTAGACCTAGAGCTAGTATAAGGCGCTAGCTTATCCTTTAGATAGTTAGTACTTAAGTAAAAAGTAATTTCTTTTCCTTATTACTAAACCTTTATATAATAAGCCTAGATTTCTTATATAGCTTATTATTAAAGTTTTTATCTTTTATACTATATATATTCTATAAATATAAATACCTTAGTAGTTCTTTAGGTTATATTATATAACCTTTAAAATACCTTATCTTATTAAGGAATTAATTCTAACTTTATTCAACTTTTTATATAAAGCTCCTAAAGTTATAATAATATTATTAAAAAAAAGCTTAATAGTAAAGTTATAGTAATTTATTTCTTTTTAAGTTAAGAATATTCTTTAGGATCTTTATATAGGCCTTTAGTAACCTTTTTTTAGCTTTTCTCTTTATTTAGGTTACTTTTATAGAATAAGTTAAGTAATATTATTATCTAAGGGGTTATTAAAGGTTAGTTCTTTATAATAAGGCTTAATATATATTATATAAAACTAGGTAAGACTATTTACTATATTAATAGTAATTATATATTTTTAATACCCTAGATTTTATATAGGCCTATTTATCTCTTGTTTTCTTTCTACACTAGGACTTTACTTTAGATAAGAAGTAATAGTATAGCCTAGAGATTTAGGCTATTTCTAGTATTAATTATATAGTTAATCTTTACTTCTATATAAATACCTTATAGTAT
>NW_026850928.1:0-12577 GCF_030913465.1 Colletotrichum navitas
TGCGTTCCTGAGATGGACAAGAGGGTTGACGGTAAATGACTTGATCGTCCAGAAGAAATACTATGCTGGACATTGGTGCGCATCTGTCTCCTCGCAGTTCTGCTTCTTCTTGCACTGTTCAAAACCTCTTGATTTCGAGGCGGGGACCCATTGTTCCGCTGCCAAAATTTGCGAGAAACCAAGGGACGTAGTGAAGGAGCATTGGTGGCTACGAGACCAACGCCGAGTTCTCGGGTGCCCCAAAGGTTTACGACAATGGTCGAGCGCTCCCCATTCAACGTAACAACGACCCGCATTATCGCGGCGGCTATAAAGTAAATACCGGAGCATACGAGTACCATGATTAAGATTTTCTTGTAAACAGACACTCGCATCTTCCCAAGAGTGGGAATAGGCAGGCTTAGAATTGCTACGTCGGTGATGACATCTAATTTGAACCTGTTAACTCTATACTATAACTGAGGTACACTTTACTTACTGAAGAAGGTAGTAACAAGTAAGTTTTGAGTCTTGTGAAGGCACCTATCGTTTGATAGAGGTCGCACGCCCCAATTGTTTTGGTATCTTGCAGGTGCGGTAAGTAATTCTACTGCATTGAACCTGAGTTGCGGGATCTATAACACCAAATCACTTACGGAAGGCAGCTGAAAGTAACTGTGCCTATCACAGAAACGTAGGATAGAGCTGTGAACCAGACTAAGTACTTGAAGATTCTGAAATCGCGCCACAAGTCGAGGGTTAATCGTTTACTAATATAAGAGTAAATATATTCAGAACTAAAGCTAAACCCTTAGTATGGCCACTTACTAAAAAAGCAGTACACCGCATTTCATAGACCATAACATCGTTGGATATAAGTACCAAGCCACTTGTTGAAATTTGGAGCCACGAATGACACGTACGATTTCATCATCCGACAAGGCTTGAATCTGAGCTGGCTCGAGATCTAGATTGGTGCCGCATTGATCTATGAAATGTCATTTAGCGTTGCTTGGAGTGTCAACCTTCTGCATGCGCCCTTCAACCACGGTGGGTTCGCACCCATCCTGATGTAATTGAGAGATGTACACTCACATATAATGTCAAGTACTACAAAAGAGGAGACCCACAGAATACAGGTCTGCACAGAATCTCAAGTCAGAAAAGGTTGCGCTCGTTATCTCCGATTCGTCTTACCACCATCATAGCATAGTCGTCACCCTTGAGGCTGAATCCATATGTTTTGTTTCTCACAGCAAAGCGCACGAGCACGACAACGACTCCGAGGATGACCCAAAGCCGTATCTCTCTCTCGTAACTGGGGTCTCGTTTCAGCATACTTTCTAAACGGGCGGTAGCCATATGCGCAGGTTTTCTGTTAGGTAGATTCCGCCGACTTTCTGTGTCAGTCATAAGGACTTGTGGTTGTTGACTCTTTGAACGGGCGTGGATATATTCGAGAAGGAATAACGATCAGTATAAGTAATCAATAGTTGCAAGTCTCAAGTTTTATACACGACCGGTTTGCATCTTTTAGTTGGGATACACAAGCAGCCATTTCACAGCTGTTTCTTGTATGTATCATTTAGTTGTATTTATCTAAGGCAGGCTTCGGTCGACGATGGATAGCTCACTTTTTCAACTAATATGTTCAATTACTTATCAGGTACCGTGCAATTCAAACCCAAAAGGCGCGGCAGTTCCGTTTTAGCTCAAGTGTTAATGTACCTTACGGCAGACTATTGGCTCGGCAGTTGAAAGACATGTGTCCCGGATCACATTTACGTAATGTCTCAGCGTGTAATACTGACTCAATAAAGTTTATGAGACATAACTTCTTATGGAACGCTAAAGTATATCCTTATACTACTAGGTACTGTGTAGTGTATGGTAAAACAAGCTACGTAGCTACAGTTAACGTTGAATTGGGTACGACGTTTTGATTGTTACGTACACGTATAAGCGCCGAAGTTGTGTTTCATTGACCATTTAGTGGACACACGGTGTGTTGTAAAGTCCTGCATCATAATGAGCTTTCGGGCCGTTATCATCTAGAGTTAGAGAGGGCCTGGTGAGTTTGTTCATTAACCAAACACTTGGAATAGATCGGGAACTTTATATAGCGTTAATTGATAAAATCTATAATAACATGTCAACTTTATTTAACCGTTTGCAAGAAGCTATTTGCCGTCTTCCGGCTGTCATCAATGTACTTTGCAGGCATGTGAGGGAACAGGAGAACGGGGTTATAATGTAGCCCTGAACAGGGGGTCACTTTATCATCTTCTAGGTGTTACTTATCACTGTTATGACATTTCAGTCGGCTGGTTATCTGCATATACAGCTGCAAGGAACAAATCTCTGCGCTATACACTCGTTCTCGCTCTGCTGCTACAACTCCTTTTGCTCCAACTCGGAGCAGTCTTGTTCTGTATCCCTGCGATACCCCCGGAGCCAGATAGCTTTTCAATAGTCATTTAACGCCTAACCTGGATTTACTTAGGATATGTCCCTGCGATTACTTGCAAGTAAGTCCGCTTATTTCGGCTCGCAATACGTCACATAGCTAACGACTGATGGGAAAGACAAAAGAGTTGGGAATACAATTTCTTTATCAGGTGATATTAGGTTAACCGACACTTTAATTTAGCGGCGTTGTATTGCTCACAAAAGCTAAACGGGTGCCACGGCATGGGTCATAGATACATGCCCACACAATGAGCCGCCACTGCCGGCGACTTTCATGACTCATATTACAGCTTTACAGCTGATTCAATCAGCCGGTTTTGCCATGAGCATAAATGCTGTCTCACCTTTAATTGCTATTGACCTGAACTCTCTTACTATGCCAGGTGCAGCGAAGTTGAATTTGGCGTTTCATAATGAGGGGAGGTCGTTAGCAGCGCACCGTCGCTGCTAAGTTGGCGAACACTTCCTGTCAGTATTGTGGACAGATATAAGCCGTGAGGTAGTACCAAGGTATACCCTGCCGGGTCTTTGAATGTTAATGTGTATAGAGTATTATACAAACCCAGTTTCGCACCCACATCGACCACCACACAACTATCCTGTTAAACTATCCTGTCATAGCATCTAGTAAAGTTTAGACTTTCCTTGAGATAGGTATAGGCCCAAACGGGCCACGTAAGACACTGGCATTTAAATCTCCGGCAGGGTATACCGACGGATACAGCAGCTGAAGGACACATGCCTGACAAGGTAAGCTTCCGTAGACTGTGCGCGATCCAGAATCCTGGGAAGCCAACACCCCATCGCGACAATCATCACGCAATGGCCAGGGTACGCATGTTCCGATGAAGCTGACGAACTTAACGAGCCCGCTGATTTGGTTTCGGTAGTCAACTAAGAACTTTCATCACCTTGGCTCCGAACCCCCTGCTCTGCTTCCTGCAGACCGCCCGTCGGTATCTTGACCAAGCGCTAAGCCCTGCCGTCGCCGCGATGCCGCCATGACACCTCTCTTTCGGACACGACCCATAGAATCAGGGGGCGCTGGTCGGTACGTGTAACGTTCAGGATGTGCAACTCCAAGTCGACTTCGCCGTTATTCCGAACTTCTCGCTAAGAGCACCGCCGGGCCTATGTTGCTAGATGTCAAGTTCAAAGACCGGCGGCAAAAAGCTCTCTGCTGGAACAGCAATCTGCGACAACCCAGTGCTGCGTCGGCCAACCCACCTACACCCTTCCAACCACGATTGCATCCCCCTTCCCGACGGCTATCGCCTCCTTCTCCCGCTAAGCAAACCGCTTGTTGGCCTTTGGGCAACTCGTAACCCCCACCGAGATGCAAATGCCCGCGCACCTCATCTGTTTCCACAATCTCGTGTCCACTCCTTGACAAACTCGAGGCCGAGACCTCGGCGATGAGCGCGACTACAGGGTCTGCGTGGGCGACACGTATAGCACGCCGCCGCCCCCAGGTCAATGGCCCAAGCTGATGCTCGAAGAGGCTGCTCACTTTTAAGTCAAAGCGCCCACATATAAAACACCCCTACATCTAAAATACTTTTCCTAGTAAAAACAGCAAAAACTAGCTATCAAGATCTACACTAATAATAAATAAAAAAGTCTAAAACTTAAATATAAGGTACATTATAAAAATAAGAAGCTATAAGGGATGTTTTAAGTATTTTAAATTAGTAGATTCTTAGTAATAGGGCTAGATACTTAACTGTTAAGGTTTACTAAGATTTTACTAGTATATCTTAACTTTTTAAGAATATAAACAACTTTATTCTTTATAAACTAAATTTAGTATACTAAAGAGTTAAGTAATATATATATACAGTAAGCTATATATTATAGTAAGCTATATATATTTACCTTAAATACTTATCTTTTTTTCTAAATAAGTTATCTTTATATATAACAATAAATGCTTTTTAATACAAGAGCTATTCTATTCTTACTATTATAGCTATTAAATAAGACCTAAAAGTATCTATATAAGAAGTATCTTTAACCTACCTAGTGTCTAAATTAACTCTTTATAGCTAATATACTAAGGTAATTATATAATATAAGATATATTTAAAATTAATAAAGATAACTATCTTAGAAGAAGAGGTAGTTTATAAAAAGATTATTAACTTAATTAATAAAGAGTTTCTATTATAACTTTTCAAAATATAAAATAAAGTTAATTACTTCTTAAATATATATAGTATAATATATACTAGACTATAATAGGCTAAGAACTTTATATAATACTTTTTAGAGTCAAAAGGGGTAAATAAGGTTAAAGATAAGACAGATAAGAGATAAGAGATAAGATATAGAAGTGTTATATTATTATAGATATAGAAGAGCTTATAGATTTAACTAGCTAACTAGACCTAGGGATATAAAGGGATTACTTATACTTATTCCTTAAGTATTCTAAGGATTTCTCTAGTATTCTTAGCTATTAAGTAGGTTATTAGGTAGGTTATTAGATAGGTTATTAAGTAGGTTATTAATTAGGTTAATAAGTAGGTTACTAAATAATAGGTTATTATTTTACCTGTTTACCTTATATAATCTAGAACTATATTCTTAGAATCTTAGTTCTAAGAGATCTTCTTAGAGGAATAGGTCTTACTTAAAAGATCTATTTGTTATATATAAATATCATTATTATATAGTATATACAGCTGTTTTCTAAGTAGTTATTCTTATATCTAGTGTATATAGTGTATATAGTATTAATAATACTATAATATACACTTTACTTCTTTATTATATATTTTTTTTTCATATAAATAAGGCCTTTAAACCTTAATATCTCATAATATTAACTAGACCTTAATATATAATTCTAAAATTAGATTTATTATTAGTAAGTATTAACTATTAATAAAAGATCTTATAATTATATAAGGCTAGCTTATATTTATATAGAATATAATTCTAAAGTCTAAGATATAGAATTATAATATTTATAATTTAAATAAGACTAGATTTTAATAAAAATACTATTATATATAAGGCTATTATAAACTTTAATTATAAAGAAAGGCCTTATATTAGGTAGCCTAGTAATTATAAATAAGTTCTTATTATTTAAGGTATTTATATAGATAGCTAAGTAATACTTTTATATATTATTATAAAAAGTAAATACGACTTTCTCTTTTAGTATACTAATAGTAAATACTAACTTAGCTAGTAGCCTAGTATATTTACTCTAGTAGGAATAAATAAAGAGTAAATAAAATTAGCTTAGACTAGCTTAACTATTTTAACTAGTATATAAAGTCTTATATAAAAAATACTTATTATGTTTTAGTTTTAGATACCTATAAAAGCTAGAAAATACCTAAATCTAATAACTACTATAAAAAAGAAAAAATATTACTTTATATATACTTCTTTACTTATTATATAAGCTTTAATCTTTTAATATTAGTTATTTTAGTTTATTAAAATACTTATATGATAAAAAACTAAGAATATAATATAAATATAGATTATATATATTACTAAAGATAACTTTTTGTTTACTTTTAAAGTAGTATCTATTACTTTAATAAGTAAAATAAATATATACGCTAGGTCTTAATAGGCTAGACTTCTACTTTATAATCCTAAAGTTATTATTTTTTTATCTAGAATTTAAGATAAAGATTTTAACACTAGAGAACTTATATTTAACTAGCCTATACTTTTAAGACCTAAGGAAACTAATAATTATTAATATTAATTAATAATATATAAAGCTTTACTTTATTTAAAAATATATAAGAAATATAAGGATAGTTTACTAGTACTATTGTATAAAGTATTTAACTTATAAGTAAAAGATTATAATAAATTATTATACTAACTAGCTTTTATTAAAGCTAAACTTAAAAGGCTTTATATAGTAAATAAAGTATTAAGTAAGTAGTAGAGAGCTAAAAAAACCTAACTATATCTTAGAGGCCTACTTAATACTACTAAAGTAAAGGCTTTATAGGTTATAAAGGGAATTATTAATCCTAAGGGTATTAATATCTATTTAGAGAGTACTTATAAAGAGAAAGATAAAATATATATATTTAGTAATATAGTAACTATAGAAATATAAGTTATAATATATAAACATATATAGTATTTTAGAATAGTACTAAAGAAGAGGATAATAACTAGTTTTAATTAATAACTACTAAGAGTTATTAATTACCTTAGTTATATTATTAGGTCTATGTTATAGGACAAGTGCCTTATATAGTAAATAGACAGGTAGAACATAGGATTACCCTATTAGTATATATCTAGGTATATACCTAGGGGTATATATCCTATTACCTATTTCCTCCTATAAGGAAAAGCAACCTTAATAGACAACCTACACTTATACCTAGCTCTTGTCCTATATTATTTATTTAGCTTTTTATTATTACTTACTTTATCTTACTGCTCTATTATTATACTTTACCTTGATACTATATTACTTTATATTACTTATTATAGCCTTACTCCTCTTATTAGATCTATAATAGTAAGTAAGAAGGCTATATTAAGTAGTAGTATAACTACCTTAATCTACACCTTTAATATTTTTTTTTACTAGAATATAGTAAAAATACCCTTTTACTTTAATAAGAATTAGCTTATAGAAATAGTATACTAAGGCTAGTATAACTAGGCTAAATTACTAATATATAGTATATATATATATAGCTTTAGTAAAATCTAAACTATAAAGTTATTTATTCTTTACTATAGAGCCTTTATAATAATATATATACCTTTATATTTATAGAATTTAATAGTAATAGGCTATTCTATAGGATAATAAACTAGTAAAAAGGGTTTAAACTAGATAGTAGTAATATAGTTAATCTATATTAAATAAGATTAAACATTTAGATAGTAAAAAGAACTATTAAGAACATAAAAGAGTATTTAGACCTATATATATAGCTTTATATAGAAGCTATAGATATCTTTTTATTTTATACTAACTTATAAACCTCTTAGTTATTAAAAAACCTAGTTATACTAGAAAAATATATAACTAAGTAAGTACTAAATACCCTCTAAAAAATCCCTCTTTAATAAACTAACTTAAATAAAGATATTATAATAAATAAAGCCTCTACCTAAAGTAAAAATATCTTACTAAATAGTATATTACTAAAGTAAATAAAAAGTATAATAATATTATAGTAATTACTAAAAAGTAAAGAACTAGAAATTATAAGCCTACTAGGCTTTTATACTAGCCTACTAGTAGATCTTACTAAGAAAAGTAAACTACTAGTTTACCTTTAATAACACTTATACTTTATACTAGGTTAATTCTTAGCTAGTATAAGTAGTTACTTATATAGCCTAGACTTACTAAGGTTTTAGCCTATATAAGCCTAGATAATATAAGCCTTTTACTTATCTTATAGAGTATATTAATAACTTTTACTATTAAAGTAAATAATATATATACTACCTATAGCCTAAGGACTACTAGTAGTATACTTATTCTCTTAAGGGAACTACCTAGGTAAACTACTAAGTACTATTTACTTTTTTATACACTTAACACTATTAGACTTAATAGTTAGGTAGGCTTAAGCCTTATAAGGACTACTGCCTTTAAGTTAACTAGTAATTAACTTTATATAGTAAAGATAAGCACTAGTCTTAATACTACCTTCTACTATAGGCCTAATACTACTAATAAATATAAATAAGTTTATAGTAGCTTTCTTTTATACTATAGTAGCCTAGATATAGTAGGCTAAGACCTTATTAGGTTCTATAGTTAGCCTAGGTTATATACTAGCCTAGATATACCTAATAATAATAGTTAGAATATTTTAGCTAAATATAAACATTAAATATTACTTACTTAACCTTATTTTTTATAACTACTATATAATATATTACTATAAGGTAAAGTTATAGATCTAAGTAGTTAAGATAGTATATCTAGATAAACTATCTTTATAGTATTTTAGTTAGATAGTTTAGTAATAACTCTATAGTTAAGTATATAACTAGTAAGAATTTTAACTTATAACTAGAGAATAATACTAGTTAAAGTAATAAAGGTAATTATATATTACTAGATATCTTAAAGAATACTTTAGCCTATTCTTTATTAATATAAAGAAGTAGTTTAAAGAGAACTACTTTACTATTAAGAAAGTTAATAAGTAAGATAATATTTATACTTTTACTTAATCTTACTTTAAATATACTAAGGTATAAGGTAACTAAACCTAGTACTAATAGCTAATAAGGTTCTATAATAACCTTACTTTTTAACTTTAGTAATTTTTTTATAAACCTAGAGAATATAACTTTTTAAATATATATATTATACTTATAAAGAAATAATACTAAGTACTATAAGATATAATACCTAGATTATATTATAACTTAGTGTATATTAATAATACTACTAACTAAAATAATATAGTTAGTAATATAGTACTATAAAGAAGTATACTAAGATATATAGGATTTAATATAGATACCTATAAGGACCTTTATATAGTAGACCTCTCTAATATAGAGAAAGAAAATACTACTTTATAGAGATCTTATAATAATAATTATAGGCACTTAAGAAACTACTACCTATATAATAATAGTCCTTAAGGAAACTATAGAGAATAGTAGAACTATAGTAACTATTAATAAAATACTAAGGACTAATATAACTACTAAGATAACTTAGACTACTATAAGTATAACTAGTAGCCTTAGTAAGAAAATAAATAAAGAGGTAGTTAAAGATAATAAGTAAAATATACTTACTAATCTAATAAAAAAGATAAAGTTTAATTTATTTAAGAATATAATAAAGACATAGATACCTATATTAATAAGCTTATTAAAGATAAGTATATACTTAAAGAAATAAAAGAATTTCTATTAGTATAATAGGTAGGCTTAGATCTCTAAGAGAGAATAATAGCCTAAGAGTATATAAGAGAGTATATCTCTTATATAAAGATATATCCTATAGAAGTAAGAATATAGGATATTAAAGGTAAATATAGAGATATAAGGATATAGATATATAAAGAGAGTATAATAGTTAGTCTTATTATTTTATTACTAACTATTCTATTTTACTTGCTTAGAGAGAGAATAAGATAAACTAAAAATAAGAAGAAATCTAGCCCTTATATAGATATATCTAGCTTACTAGAATATTCTATACTTACGTAAGCTACTTATAAATTAACCTAAGATTATGTAACTTAATAACCCTAGTTAAATAACCTTAACTTAAAGTAGTAACTTTATTAAAGAGATAGTGTTAAGAAGAGGTTTCTTAGATATTCTAGTACTTTCTCCTATCTTCTAGTAATTATATAATTAGATATACTTATATAATTAATGTATATATTAATTTACTAAGTTAGTAGATTATATATATCTATATTTTATATATATATAACCTCTATAATAGAGGAAATATAAGATAAAGAAGTATTAAGAGTATAAGAGATACTTTTAATTCTTATACTTTTAATACTCCCTCTTTTACTTTATTATAGAGTAGAATAAGTAAAAAAAGTACTCTAGAATAGAATATAATATCTAGAGATATATCTTAATAAGTATAATAACTTATTAAGAAATAAATCCTAAAAATATTAGGAAAAATATACTAATATATAGGTATATTATATAGGCTTATTTTTATTATATAAGCCTATTAGCTTAATAAATTCTTAAAATTTAACCCTAGAGAAAGGTTTTATTAAGCTATTAGTAAGTATAAAAGAAGTAAGTATATATTTATTTATTACATAGGATATTACTAACTAATACTACTTTCTAGAACAATATTACTTATTAATCTAACCTTTGCTCCTAAATATAGATACTTATAGTAAAATCTACTAAGCAAGGTAATATTTAAAGAATATAGATTATAGTACTATAGATAAAAGAAATAAGCTACTTTTAACTATATAAATTACCCCTTAAATATACTACTTAATAATAGTTATAAGCCTAGCTTTAACTTAATTTATAAATAATAATAACCTTTACTATTATAAAGTAGTATATACTTAAAAATACCTTTCTTAAAACTAATACTTTTTCTTAACTTTATTTTATACCTATAATACCTTTAGAAGTAATAGTAAGCCTACTAACTAATACTTATCTTTATAGCCTTTTAACTATATATAAAGATTAGTTCCTATAGTATATAAAGCTTTACTTCTATACTACTTAATATAAAGTCTAGTAATTTATTAATCTAGATAGTAAAAAGGAGCTCCCTAAGTATCTAGGAGCGCCTACGCTAGCTAAATATATTATAAAGTAAAACGCTAAACGCTAAAGGTAATATAAAGCTAACCTTATAAGCTAAAATAACCTCTTAGTTAGCTAGTAAGTAAGGCAGTAAGGCTAAGAGCTTATTTAGCTAGTAGTACTAACTCTTAATAATAAAGTAATAAAGTAAAAATAGATTATTACTATAAGTAATTTATTTTTACTAAGCTAAGGATATATAAATAATAAAAGGTAAATAACTTATTATTAAGCTAGGTTAACACTATAGTTATAAAGGAGATTATAAAGGTATATAGCTATAATTACTAAATAATAATATTAACTTTACCTTTTATATAACTATTTTAGAAATTAAATAATAATATACTCTTTTTTATAATATAGTAAGTAATATAGCCTATAATAATTATAATAAGACTCTTGTATATACCTTGTTAATAAATAACTTATTTACTTAGCTTAAAGAATAGTGTACTACCTTAATAAAGGCTAAAGTATATAGTATTCTTAAGATCTAAGGTACTCTCTTAATTAAGACCTTCTTATGCACTATTAAGTAGTAAATTACTTTCTCCTAGGTAAGCAGTAAGCTAAATAACCTTATAAAGACTAAATAACGCAGGAGATAGTAAATAACCTTAAGAGAATATAGTAAGTTACTAAGTAATTTACTATAAATAATATTTATAAAATTCTATAAAGTAATAAAGGTATATATAACCTTTATAAAGAAAAGTAAACTATAAGATAAGAAGTAGTACTTTAAATACCTTTATAAAAGGTCTAACTACTTATAGAAACCTATTAACTATAAGTATATTAAGTATATACTTTCTAGTAAGTTAAGGATTATTTAGGCTAACTTAAGTAAGTAAGTAGTAAAGGCTATTATTATAGAGCTTTTAAAGCTAAAGTAGTTAAACCTTAGGGGTAAAGTATAAAAGAAGTAAAAAAAGAGGGATTTACCTTCCTTTTACCTATAAGGCACCTTTATTATAGTTACTATTAACCTTTGCTTATTTAGTAAGACCTTAGCTATACTTCCTTTAACTCTTAGTGTATTCTTAACCTTACTTATTAGCCTATACGCTCTTAGTAAAAGTACTATTTTTAATAACTATAAAGGTCTTTATATTATAAATAATAAGTTACTTCTTAAGCCTAGCTCTTATAAAATAAATATAAATAATTATTATATTAAATTAGGTATAATATTTTACCTTATAGAAAAATATAGTATATATATTATAAAGAACCTCTTTAATAGTATAAAAGGGCTAGGTATAGAGGACCTTAGGCTAAAAAACATAGCCTTTATTCCTAGATTTTATATTAATATTACTTTTAAAGGTCTAATTAGGAAGGTAAACGTATAGTATTAGGGATATAACTATACTCTTTGCTTTAGAACACTTAAAAAGAATATAACTATAAAGAAGCTAGTATATAAGGGTAACCTTGTCTTCTTTAAATATAAACCTCTCTCTTTTTACCTTAGGCTATTATATAGCTTTATTCTTTATAGCTTTACCTTACTAGTAAATATATAAGTGTTTAGGGAGTTTATAAAGAGTATTATTATAGGCTACTAGAATAATAAGAAATTTAAGGACTTAAAAGTATAGATTAGGTAAATATTAAAGAATAGTTATAAATATATTACCTTAGATAAAGTAAAAAAAGATTAATAACTTCTTTATAAATAATAACACTAGCCTTATATAGCTATACTACTATAAAAGATTAACTCTAAGGGATTAATCTTCTATATAGCCTTAGATAGTATATATAGACTTTATATCCTAAAACCTCTTATAAGAAAAGTATTTACTTTTACTTATAATAAGAA
>NW_026850929.1:0-12575 GCF_030913465.1 Colletotrichum navitas
ACTACTATAGACTACTACTACTATAGACTACTACTACTATAGATAGCTACTACTATTATAGACTACTACTACTATAGACTACTACTACTATAAATAGCTATTACTACTATAAATAACTACTATAGACTACTACTACTATAAATTACTACTACTATAGATAACTACTACTACTATAAACTACTACTATAGACTACTACTACTATAGATTACTACTACTATAGATAACTACTACTACTATAAACTACTACTATAGACTACTACTACTATAAAATACTACTACTATAAATAACTACTACTTCTATAGACTACTACTACTATAGATAGCTACTACTAATTATAACTACTTCTAATACTTATAATAAAATAACTATAGAAGTAAAACTTTATATTCTAAGTATACTAGCTCTTTTACTCTAAAAAAGTCCTATTAGTATTAAAACCTTAGAGCTAATTACCTAAAAAGGTTATCTACTAAGAAGTAAAATAAGACTTAACCTACTAAAGGTTTTCTAGAAAGACCTATTTCCTAAATAAAATATAAGCCTTACTAGTCTCTTTTACTATACACTAGGTCTTTATATTACTATTAGGCACTATATAGTAGTACTTTTAACGTTTTCTAGTCTTAACCTTAGAGTTACTTTTACTATCTTTATCTTTATTTTTACCTTAAACCTTATTATAGCTACCTTACTATTCCCCTAATTCCCTTAAACTTTACTTCTTAGTGTAAACTAATAAGTCTAAAAACCCTCCTAAAGTATTAGTAAAATACTAAACGCTAATAACTAGAGAGTAAGTTCTTAAGGCTACTAGTAAAATATTTTATTACCTTTATAGTATATTATACTATTATATCTATAGTATTACCTTTTTTATAAGTATAAGGTTAAAGATTATAAGATTTTTTCTTTATAGACTACTAATCTTCTAGAAAGTACTACTACTAAAACTAGTAATATAGCCTTATTACTTTACTTTACTAATAAGTATAACTACTACTACCTAATATTCCTAGTTAACCTTATAGTAAAGTAAAGTATTACTTTTAATCTAGCTACCTAACTAAGTCTTAAAGAATCTAGTATAAGAGAGTTTACCCTTAAGGCTTTATATTAAGAATTAGGTAAAAGTAAGTCTTTTTTTTATATATTCCTAGGCCTCTCTTAGTGCTTCTTATAGTGCCTTAATTACTATATTCTTTACTTAAGTATCTTTATAGCTAATAACACCTATAATAAACTATAAGGTATATATAAATAGACTAATGTCTAAGTAATTAGTATATTTATAATTTAGAGAATTAATATAAGTACCTATAGCCTTTACTTTTTTATTCTTTATTATCTTAATAAGCTACCTTATAGTATAGCTAATTTTATTTATTAGTAACTATTTAAAAGATATATTAGTAATTTATTTACTTTACTTATACTATTGTTAGTTTTTACTAGTTAATTAATAAGATCCTATATCTTGTAATATTATAAAGATTAAGAAAAGGTAGTTAAATTTATAGTTATTAATAGTTAACTAGTTAATAAGGTAAAGTAGGAGTATAAGTGTAGTAGTACTCTTACGTATAGGCAAAAGTAAGAATTCTACTAGTAGGCAGTATGTTATATAACCTACTGCCTTTAGCTATATTACTTATATACTAACACTAGTAACTTTCTTGTGTAGTAAAAGTCACTAGTGTTCTTATTCCTCTTAAAAAGCCTAAAAACATAATAAAAACAAGAAGAGCAAAAGTATTATACTTTTTATAGTTATATACTACTATAAATTTATTTATCTATTTACTTAGTAGAAGTAGGCTTATACTATCTTGTTTAGGTGTATTTCTCTTTAGCTATAGCTATTAGAGGTATATACTTACGTTAAATAGATTTAACTACTATTAATCTATATAGTTTATATAACCTATTTTCTCCTCTAAGTGCCTATTATCCTATATCCTATTATTTTTATTATTTCCTATTATATTTATATAACCTATCCCTTTATCTATATCTTGGCCTTATTATAAAAGATAAGACTCTTAAGTACTTAGTTTAAGAAGAACTTTATAAACTTATTAGTAAAGTTATTATTACTATAGATCTATTATACCTTAAAGAGCTTATATTACTTATATAATTATTATAGTACTATAATATTAATTATTAAGTGCTTCTTGTAGGTAGTACTTAACTTTACTAGGCACTTATATAGTAAGTATAAGTTAGTGTAGGTAATAGTAGGGATTAATAGGTTACTAAGCTTATTTACTACTATTATAATAGTTATAAAGAGAGTATACACTATATTAACGCCTATAACTATACTATAGACTTTTAACACAAGAACACTTTATATTACTTATTTAGATTTAGTTAATAAGAAATAAAGAATATTACTATAGAGAGTAAACTTACCTTGCTTATTATTAACCTCTTTATTAGTAAAAAAGATAATAAATCTTAACTATAAAGTTAAGTTATAATTATTAATAAAAGATCTATTAATAAATATAAAGAGCTTTATATTAAGTAGGTTAAAAAGAACAAAGGTAAGGCTATAGTTAAGTATATTTATCTACTACTAGATTCTCTAGTTAAGTTACTAAATAGCTTTACTATTAGGCTCCTTATAGTAGGCTATAGTAGATAGGTTAAAGTATACTTTAGGCTAGTAAATAGAAGTAATATATACTCCTTAAGCACACTACTAGACATAGTCTTACTAAGCTATAGGTAATTTCTTATTAATAAGTCTTAGCTTTATGCCTTAGCCCTTCTAGTAAAGTATAATAGAGGTGTTTTTAGCTAAAGTTAATAAGATAATTCCTCTGTTAAATACTAGAGGTTTATTCTCTATAAGTAAAATTTTCTCTTTTATAAGAAGCTTTACTTTAGTAAGCTTATTATCTTTATAGTTAAAGAAATTAACACTAGTTAGGCTAATTATATTATTTATCTATATCCTAATTATTATAAAGTTAAGGTTATTTATAAATAAAAAAGTAAGTATAGGTTATATAAAGTAGTAACTATATTAAGCTTTTTATAGTAGTAGTAGTTATAAGTTACTTACTAATAGGTACTTACTTTAGTAAAGCTATATAATAGCTTTACTACCTTTATTATAGTACCTTAAGGGTAGTAGTTATAGATCTAAAGGGGAAGTTATATATAAATAGTGTAGTTAAGTTATAAAGTTAACTATATATAGGCCTATGTTATATCTTATAGCTATATTACTTTACTATTAGCTATAAGAGAAAAGGTAAGCATAAGAATTATATACTAGCTAGCTCTCTAAATTATAGGTAACTAAACTAGTAAGGTTTCTTTACTATTATTACTATAACTCTATACTATAAGTTATAATTTCTTATATAGCTTATTATTTTTATCTTTAACTTTATTAATAAGGTAAAATTTAAAGATATAGCCCTAGTAAATAGAAGAATTATATATAATAATCTTAAATACACTATAGTTAATAAGGCCTTATATTTTACTTTTCTTAACTATTTAAAGGGCTTACTAGGCGTAGTAATAACGCCTTAGTTATATAGTTATTATATAAGTACTAGGTTAGCCTCTTCTTTAGCTAAGAGGAAGGCACTAGAGGGTTTATTTATTTTCTATAATAGTATATTAACTAGGGTCTTATGTAGTTGCCTATAGGTATACTACAGAGGAAGAGAGGTTACTATTTAGATAGGTTTTCTAGTTCCTATAGTAATAATAATAGTATTCTCTATATATTTACTAGTATAGTTAGCATCTATAGGTTAGTTAGGTTAAGGATTTATATTAGTAGGCTTACTTGTTTTCCTCTTAGTGTAGTAAGGTTTAACTAAGGTAGAATAGAAGTTATATAAGCTATTAATATTAATAGTGTAATCCTTACTATTAATAAATAGTAGGTAGTGTAGGCTAGACTATTTACCTTTTTTGTACTATACTTATACCTTGCTGCCTAATAGTAGGTCTTTAATAGTAGAGGTATCTAGGCTATTATATACCTTAAGTGCCTTATAAACTTAGTGTATTATATAGCTCTTGTAAAGGTTATTAGTAGCCTTCTAGATAGTAGTTACTTATTAAATAATATTAAGTAAAGAGGTAAAGTTAGTAGTTATATAGGGGTAAGCGCTAAATACTAAGAGGGTTAGTATAAGGCTATTAGGGCCTATAGTGTTATTAACTACCTTAACTACACTCTAAAGAATAAATTCTTAGTTAGTAGTTAAGTACTCCTTATATATAATTTTATAAGCCTATTAGAGCACTATATAGTATTATTTAACTTTTCTAATACTATAGTACACCTTAATAAGGATAATCTTAACTTTAATACCTATTATATAAGCTTTATATAAAAATTTAGTTATAGTAAAGTTCTTGCCTACGTTAGTAATAATCTAGTCTAGAGGTCCTTAGTAAACGTTAATCTAGTAGTAATAAAGTGCCTCCTATATAGTCTTTATAGAAATATTATAAAGAAAGTACACTATATTAAAGGTAGTTATAGTATTAATAATATAAAGAACTAGTTAGTTACCTTTAAGGTATATAACGTTAATAATAACCTTATAGTTAAAAGAATAGTTATTATATAGAGTAAATTTAAATTATAAAGGTGCCTTCTTATAGAGCTAGTAGTAATAGTAGTATTTAGTTAAGTGCTTAATAGCCTTAACTTTAACCTTATAACTAGCCTTATAAAGAACCTTATAAAGACAGTAGACTAATAGGTGCCTAAATTATTAGTAAAGTTATTATAACTCTATATTAGTTAAGTAGTAACTAGTAAGGCTACGTTTAAGTAAGCTAAGGAGCATCTATAGATACCCCTATTTTTATATAACTAGTACTATAATGTTGCCTTATTAAAGGGTATTTATAAGGTTATTAAAGTAAATAAGTAGTTAATCTATATTTACTAAGTAAAGTAAGAAAGGTATATTTATAGGTATTATATAAAAAGTAATAAGCCTAAATAGTATACTAACTATAATAGTACCCTTTAAGTAAATAGTATTACTACTACTAAACTAGATCTTTACTTAGCTAGTAGTAGCTATATTAATAGTTACTAATAGTTAGATCTACTATAACGTAGTTACTTATAAGTAACTAGTAGTAAAGAAGGTTACTATACCTATATTAGGCAAGATGCCTTAAAAGGTGCCTAATAAGTAATAATTTAATATAAAAGAGGTAGCTAGATCTAATAATACTATACTAAGGTTATCCTTTGTTAACTAGTAATAGATAGCTTAGTTAGCTAGGCTAAAGGCAAGCTTATTACTACTAAAGGTAGTACTACTAAAGAATATAGTAGAGATATAAAAGGTATTACCTTCTAGTTTATCTTTACTACTTTTAAGAGTATAGTTACTTTAAAGGTAGTAACTAAGGTCCTTATTATCTTTATTATCTTCTTTTTCTTATAAGTAACTACCTTTATAGCTAATAAAAAAGGTTTAATATATAGTTAGTAAAAAGTCTTTTACTTAGTAGTTATTTTTAAATTATTAATATATTTTATATTACTTATTAGTAGTATATTTTATTAACTAATAACTAGGCTTATAGTAGATATAGTACTTCTTAGTATTATAGTTACTATTATTATTACTATAATAGTTACTATTACTATAGTTATTACTAAACTACTAGTTACGCTCTTAGCTATAGTAGGTGTAGTTAACCTAGTATTAATTATTAAGGTCTACCTAGTACTAGTTAACCTTATTATTATATTTTATTATAGTACTTACTAATAACTATAGTTAGTTATAGACTTTTTCTAATATAGGTGCTAGATTAAATAAGTATAATTTATACTTATAAACTCTAGAGTAAGTATTTAATAGCTAAGATTAAAGGACTTTATTATTATAGTAGCTATTAGGTAACACTTACTAAATAAGGTTAAGTTTATTAATAAGTTTCTTAAGTACCTTAAGCTTACTTTTCTTAGGGTTATTATATATAATATAGTAAACAGTAGTATCTTACTACTTAGTAAAGTATATCTAAATAGCTTTAAGGCTCTTAAAGTAAGCTCTTATTTAGGTAACTATAGTAGTAAGATCTTAGATATTCCTACTACTAATTTAGGTAAAATAAAAGGTAAAAGCCTTACCCTTAAGTATTAATAAGAAGGCTAATACTATCTAGTGTCTTTTAATACTAATTTTACTATAGTTATTATAAAATAAGTTTAACTTAACGTTAAGTATATTATATATTTTACTAGTATACTTAGATTTATTAGTAATAATCTTAGTTAAAGTACCTAATTACTAAGGAGAAAGATAGTTACTAATAGTATTATTCTTAATTAGTAGTAGCTATCTTATACCTTAGGGTTCTATAGGATTAGTATATAAGTAAGTAAAAGGTCCCTACTATAATTAATAATAGGTAAAGAAGAATAATAGACTATTACCTTATTAAAATAGTCCCTATGTTATATTATATAAGGGAAATAGTAAATCTTATATAGATTAAGTCTACTATAGTAATACTAAGGTTTACTACTTTTACTACTGTAACTTCTACACTTATTTATTAAGTTAGGCCTATATTATTACTAGTTATTACTTAAGGTTTATAAATATTACTAGGCTTTATTTAGTTATATAGGTAATAGGTTACTATTACTGTTTTTACTTATACTACTTTAAGCTAATATAACTACATTAAATATTATTTAAGAAGCTATTATATATTTTAATAAGCCTATTAAATATTACTAACTTATATTATACTTTTTTAACTTCTTTATCTATCTATATATAAAACTTGTTATTATTAATAATAGTAATAAGGTATAAGGTAATTTATTAATAGTCTTTAAGTATAAAGACGCCTTAGTTAAGAAGGAAGTTATAAAAAGTTAATAGTAGTGTTTTACTAGTAGCACTAAAGAAGGCTTTATCCTATTTATTAAAGTAATATTAAAAGTCCCTCTAGAGCTTATAACCTATAAAGGCATATTTAGCCTATTTAGCTATATAATAGGTAAAGTAAAAGTAAATAGTAAAAAGGTCTTACTTATTAAGAAGAATTTCTTAGCTATACTTCTTATAGTTAATATATTTTACTATAGAGGTAGGTACCTTAGGGTATAAGGTACTACTAAATTAACTTATTATAAGGTTAGTTATTAAGGTTAATTAGTAGTAATTACTATATAACTTTTATAGTAGTAATTAAGTAGTAAGTTTTCTTCTTAATATAACTTACACTTATAAGTCTAGACAGTGCTAGGTTAGTTTTATATATATAAGGTAAATAAGGATAGTTTCCTAAAGGGGTAAATATAAAGATAAAAAAGAAAGTTAAATAAGGTAGTAATTATTATTACTTAAGTATCTTTTTTTAATAGCGCTATAGTTAGCATAGAAGAGATTCTTACTTATTAAAGAGGTTCTAATAGTGTAATAGACGCTATAGTGTTTCTTATAGAGGTAAGGTAGCCTTAATAATACTTAACTTAGTTAGTAGTCTACTAGGTTATAGTAGGCTAGGTAAACTTCTATAATAGTAAGCCTTATTAATTACTAGTTATTAGTAATAATTAACTATTAATTAATATTAGTTTTTACTAGTTAATTAATAGGATCTTATATCTTATAATATTATAAAGGTTAAGAAAAGGTAGTTAAATTTATAGTTATTAATAGTTAACTAGTTAATAAGGTAAAGTAAGAGTATAAGTATAGTAGTACTCTTGTGTGTAAGCAAAAGTAGGGATTCTACTAGTAGGCAGTGTATTATATAACCTACTGCCTCTAGCTATATTACCTATATACTAATAACTATAGTTACTACTAAAGTAGCTATAGTACTTATTAAAAGCCTTAGTTATAATTAGGTAAAGTATAAAACCTTTTAGTATACTACTTAAGTAAAAAGGTAAAAGTAAAAATAAAGTATTAGGTTATCTTAAGCCTAGTAAGAACTTATCTATTTAAAAACAGTTAGTATAACCTTTTATTAATAAATAATACCTAGCTAGGCTAATATAAAAGTAATAAAGTAAAAAAACAATAATTATATATAGTAGTACTACTTAGTGCTAGTCCTTTTCCTAAGGGGACTATAGTTAACTATTAGTATTATTTATATAATACTTATAAAATATTTTAAGTAATATAAACCTTAATTAAACTACTATAAAAGTAAACTATTAGCCTAAATAGACTAGCTAGGCTAAGTACTATCTTTAACTAAGGCTAACTAATAAAGTATCTATATATAGGATATTTAGTTAGAATTAGCTAATAGGTAACCTATACCTCCTAAGTCCTTTACTAAAGTATAAGGTAAATAAAACCTATATAAGTAAGCCCTAGAAACCCTAAGTACTAGTCCTTTTCCTAAGAAGACTATAGTTAACTATTAGTGTTATTTATATAACACCTATAAAACACTTTAAGTAATATAAACCTTAATTAAACTACTATAAAAGTAAACTATTAGCCTAAATAGACTAGCTAGGCTAAGTACTATCTTTAGCTAAGGCTAATTAATAAAGCATCTATATATAGGATATTTAGTTAGAATTAGCTAATAAGTAACCTATACCTCCTAAGCCCTTTGCTAAAGCATAAGGTAAATAAAACCTATATAAGTAAGCCTTAAAAACTAACTAATAAAGCCTTATTAATATAGTAATAAAGCCTTAGATAAATCCTAAATATAATAAAGCCTTAATAACTATAAGTTACCTAAAGCTACTAAGGAAAAAGAAATATATAAGTATAGATATAGTAAACCTATAGGAGTTAAGAATAATCTAGAGATAGTAAAGAAAGACTAGTTAAGAAGACAAGAGAATATATAATATATATAACTACACTATTACTAGTATACGTTAGTAAATTCTTATATAGCTAGAATAGAGATAAAAGGCTTAGTGTTAGTATAAGTAGTTATAATATAAGAGGTACTAGTTCTCCTAAGGTTAGCTAATAACCTTTATTCTATTTATAGTAGTATCTTTATTATTACTTAATACTATATACCTTAGTAGTAGGCTACTTAGTAAAGGATAGTTATAGGTTAAAGAATAACCTATAGTAGTTATAAGGAAGGTTAACTATCTCTATATTACTACTATATAAGTATTATACTAGGCTAAGAAAACCTCTTTATACTTTAACCCTCTATAGTAAAAAAATAACCTCTTATTCTTAGCACTAGCCTATTAACTTAGGAGTATTATATAGTAGTTATATAAGAGGTTAACTATCCTATTATTACTACTATATAAGTCCTTGTATAGGTTATTAGAATCTTACTATATCTAGGTTTATCTACACTATACACTATTTCCCTTAATCCTTAAGACTATTTATTACTTAGGTTATATTCTATAGTAGTTATAAAGGAAGTTAACTATCCCTATATTACTACTACAAGAACTTTTGTTTAGGTCTAGTCTTACCCTAAGGGCTATATATTTAGTCTAAGATATTTATCCTAGGACAAGATAAATTTATTATACTAAGAGAAGTATAAAGTGCTTTCTTCTTTAACCTATAAAAGAGTTATACTATATACTACCTACTTTAATTATATTACTATTAAGATTATACTATTTAGCCTAATAAGATATAACTAGTATAATATTATATAGTAAATTAGAATATATAGAAAACCTAGGTTACTAGTTATCCTAATATAAAGAAAAGACTAAGACCTAGGTTACCTTAATTCTACTTTAATTACTAGCTTAATATCTAATATATATACTATAGTTTATCTCTATTAGACTTTAGATAAATATATAGCCTATAGGCTAGTTAACTATAAGTCCTTAAGAAGATTTAGCCTATTTATATAAGGCTACCCTATATAAGTATTACCTTTATCTAAAATACTACTATATATACCTTATAGGATATAATATATATTATAAACCTTGCCTATAGTAAAAACTAGCCTATAGACTAGAAGTCTTCTTATAGCTACTACTAGTAGCTATTATAGTATACTTATAAGGCTATATTATTACTAAGATATATATTAACTAAGCTATATAGTTATAGCCTATAAATAAAACTATTTAGTATAAGGCCTTAATATATTAAACTACTAAAGAATATAAATATCTTTAAGGGCCTATAGCTATTATAGTACTTTAACACTAGGCTAAGCCTAAAGGTGCCTAATCTAGGATTTAGTACTATAAAGAGTAGTTATAATACTATAGTTAAAGCTATTTAGGTTTAATTATAGCTATCCTTGTCTAGCTAAAGGCCTTAATATAGGGAATAAAAAGGAATATAGATATCTTTAAGGGCCTATAGCTATTATAGTGCCTTAACACTAAGCTAAGCTTAAAGGCGCCTAATCTAGGATTTAGTACTATAAAGAGTAGTTCTAATACTATAGTTATAGCTATTTAGTGTTTACTTATAGCTATCTTTGTCTAGCTAAAGGTCTTAATATAGGAATAATAAGTAAATATAGATATCTTTAAAGGCCTATAGCTATTATAGTGCCTTAACACTAAGCTAAGCTTAAAGGCGCCTAATCTAGGATTTAGTACTATAAAGAGTAGTTCTAATACTATAGTTATAGCTATTTAGTGTTTACTTATATTTACCTTTATCTAGCTAAAGGTCTTAATATAGGAATAATAAGTAAATATAGATATCTTTAAGGGCCTATAGCTATTATAGTGCCTTAACACTAAGCTAAGCTTAAAGGTGCCTAATCTAGGATTTAGTACTATAAAGAGTAGTTCTAATACTATAGTTATAGCTATTTAGTGTTTACTTATATCTACCTTTGTCTAGCTAAAGGTCTTAATATAGAGAATAATAAGTAAATATAGATATCTTTAAAGGCCTATAGCTACTATAGTACCTTAACACTAGGCTAAGCCTAAAGGCGCCTAATCTAGAATTTAGCACTATAAAGAGTAGTTATAATACTATAGTTATAGCTATTTAGTGTTTACTTATAGCTATCTTTGTCTAGCTAAAGGTCTTAATATAGGGAATAATAAAGGAATATAAATATCTTTAAAGGCCTATAGCTATTATAGTGCCTTTACACTAAGCTAAGCTTAAAGGCACTTAATCTAGGATTTAGTACTATAAAGAGTAGTTCTAATACTATAGTTATAGCTATTTAGTGTTTACTTATAGCTATCTTTACCTATTACTAAAAGCACTTTTTACTAAAGTATTATAAGGTGTTACTAACTTAACTAGTAAAAATATTAGGCACTAGGCCTTTTATTATTACTAGGCTTCCTTAGGCTTATAGACTACCTAGGTAACTACTTCTCTAGAAGTACTAAAGCTCTTATAGTATATCCTTATAACTAAGAAACACTGCCTTTATAAGTGTAAAGGGTTAGCACTACCTTTTAATAGGTGTATAGCAACTTAATATAATTAATCTAGACTAAGGAGGGAAGGCTAATTACAGTAGTATACACGTTATATACATAAGGTTAAATAGGGATACTAACTAAGTGCTAACTAAGTGCGCCTACCTTACTAGCTTATGCGTTGTAGTAGGCAAAGCCCTACTGTACTTACTGTAGCTTTAGCCTATAATATATGCCCCCTTTCTGCTAGCAGTTAGAAAAATAAGGTTCCTAGGCCCTACTAGCCCTCTGTTGTATATGACTATAGAAACTTAGCCTACAGTTATTACCTAGCGTAGACTACCTAACGTTTTTTCTTTTTTCCTCTTTTCTTTAGGCCTCTTCTTTAGTATTATAAGTATCCCTTTTTACTATTGTATACTATTATTATAAAGTAATTATTTTACTAACGTAGTCCCTATTAATTAAAGATAATTAAAATTAAAAGATACTAGTAAGTCACCCTTACAAATGTGCGTGTGCGTATGCACATAGACCTACTGTTAATTTATTACTAACTTATTATATTATAGCCCCCTACTCTTAGCTAAAGCCCTTTGCCTAAGGGCAAAGAGTAGCTTATACCTAAGACCTTATTACTACTATTAACTCTAAGTGTGCCCTTGTTGCGCTAGTCTATAAGTTAACTTACGCTTATATTACAGTAAATTAACAGCTAACGTTAAAGATAGTCCTCTTCCCCTGCGCTGCCTATAGCAAAGAAGGTCTACCTCTTAGTAGGCGCTATCTAGTGTCCTTTTTGCTAGTTATATACTAACTACCTAGTAAAGGACCCTGTAGCGCCTCACTGCACTGAGAACGCGGCGTCCAGTGGCACCTGCTATACTCCTTGTGCGTTAGGCAACTAACCCTGCCTAGAGGGCATAAGTCCTCTATTTCTTACGTTTATTGCTTCTTTTATGCACTAATCCCTTGTCTTAGATACTTATTACCTCTATAGGCCTCTATAAGGCCATAGACACTGCTGCTACCACTGTTGCCAATAGCCCTATAGGGGACCTTACCCTTTAGGGTGTCTACACTGCTGCTGCCAAGGCCTAGTTAGTCTTAGTGCACACCAAGTAGCAGGCTGCCTATATAGCTTAAAAGAGCACTAAGAGTACACGCTTACATAAGTAAGCTAAATCTAAGGCGTAGCCTAATACACCTATAGTGTAGCC
>NW_026850930.1:0-12439 GCF_030913465.1 Colletotrichum navitas
AACTACTTAGGTTTTACTATAAAAGTAGCCTTCTTAAGCTTCTTCTCTTTATAGGTAGAGAATTTACTATCTATAAGGCTAATTATATTATCTATTTATATACTAATTAATCTAAAGTTACTATTATTAGGTAATAATATTAATAGGCAAAGGTTAAAAGTTAATAAATCTATCTAGAGATTCTCTCTATAATAGTAGTTATAAGTTACCTACTAGTAGGTTTTTACCTCTATAATACTATATAATAGCTTAGTTACTATTATTATTATATTTACTAGGTAAAGATAGTAAATTTATATAAGTAATAGGTAAGAATAATATAATTTAGTAGTATTACTAATTAGGTATACGCTTAAGTAATATTATATAGCTAAAGGAGAAATCTATATTAAAGTAGTAAAGAGGTAAAAGCAAAAATTAATTACTAGGCTATTTACTAAATAGTAGGTAACTATATAAGGATTATTTCTTTACTATTATCTATATAGCCTTAGATAATAAGCTATAATTTCTTATAAGGCTATTTATTTTTACTTTTACTTTATAGACTATTTATAATTTAAATATATAGGTATTACTATAGGATTTCTTATTATAGGTAATAATATAAAATACACTATAGTTAATAAAGGCTTTTACCTCTACCTTATTAGATTCTTTAAAGGGTTTACTAGGTGTAGTAATAATCCCTTTCTTATGTAGCTTAACAGTAAGTATATAGTCTACCTCCTCTTTTATAGTTAAGAATACTATAGTTATAATAAGGTATATCTTTATAAAGAACATAGGTATTAGGTTCTTTTATAGGTAACTATAGCGTTATTATAGTAGTTTATTATTAATAATAATAGTATTATACACTTCCCCTTTAGCGTTAAGTATCTCTATAGGGTCTTCTTATGCTTATATAGTGTACATAGGATTATCTTCTGCTTATATAGAGTAGCTAGTAGGTTTATCTAGTGTAAAGAGGTCTAGTTAACCTTCCTCTATATAGTAGGGTTTTACTATAGTAATCTTAAAGTTATATAGGCTATAGGGTAAATTAATAGTATAAATAGTACTATTATTAGTAATAAGGTAAAATAGGCCTTACTAGCTATATTTTTTACACTATATATAGACAAAGGATTAAAAAGGCAAAGTAATAGTATTAGTTAAATCTAGGCTATTATATATAGTTAGTACTTTATAAAGCTATTACTTTATATAGATTTAGTACACTATAGCTATTACTTTCTTAATTACTTTAGTGCACTATATAGTAGTTATAGTAGGTAGTAACTTATTAGTTATTTAAGGGTATATACTAAAAACAAGGAGAGTTAAGACAAGGCTATCTAGGCTAGTAGTATTATTAATTACTTTAATAGTAAGTTAAAAGGTAACTTTAGGTTTAGCGCTAGTTTCTTTATAAATAATCTTATAGGTGTAGTAAAAGGGTATATAATAGTACTTAACTTTACTAATACTATAATAAGCTTTAATAAGCACTTCTTTTACTTTAATAAATAACCTATAGGTAATATATTTAAACTTACTAAAGTAAAAATTTAGGCTAACATTAGTTATTATCTAATTAGGTAGACTAAGATATATATTAATCTAGTATATCTATAGTGCTTCTTATATATACTCTATAGTAATAGATTACAAGAATCTTACTATATTAAACACTATTACTATATTAACTATATAAAGTACTAGTTTATTACTATTAAAATATATTATATTAATAAAAATCTTATAGTTAAACTTATTATTATTATATAGTATAAACTTAAAGTAACTAAGGGCTTTAGAGTATAATTAGTAGTAGTAGTAGTACTTATTAATAACTTTAATTAATAACAGGGAGGTGTTTTCTCTAGTGTATTTAAGTAACTTATAAAGTTACTAAATAGTTAGGTAGCTAAATTACTAGTAGATTTAGTGTAACTTACTATTTATTAGGTGTTACCTAGTAATACTCTTTTCTAGTAGTTATAAAAGCATTTATAAGTAGCTAAATTAGTAAATAATAAGTATAATATTATTACCCTAGATTAGCTAGTTAGTAAGGTTATTAAATTTTATACTATAATAGTCTATATCCTTTAAGTAAAAGAAAAATAAAGTATTAGTAGTTATTATATAAAAAACAAGGTTACTAAGTAGTATAGGTATATTAATTACCTCTAAGGATTTAAAGTAATTACTATTACTAAAGTAAATACTTACTTTACTTACTTAGGTAGTATCTATAGGTATCTTTTTACCTAAGTAGTACTAAAGGGTAAAGTATTACTTATAGCTAGTAGTTAATTTCTTAGCTACACTAGTGTTAAGTATAATACTATAAAAAGTTACTACTAAATAGCGCTTATTAAGTATAAATATCTTGTTAGTTTTTATAGTTTTACTAGGTAATAGCTCTTTTAGTAGGTTCTTATAGGTAAGTATATAGGTAGTTACTTAGTTATATAACTTAGAGAATATAGTTAGGCTATTAATTAATAGTTATATAAAGAAAGTAGTAAATATAAAGAACACTATATCTATATAGTTATTATTATTAATAGGTTATTTATTACTATTACTTACTTCTTAGAGATAACTTATATTATAACCTTTATAGTTAAGAAGAAAGTAGTTAAAGATAGCTAGTAAAGCTTATATAAAGTAAGTACTTTTATACTAGTTAAACAAAGATTACTACTCTTCTTTAGTATACTTAGTTAACTAATAACTAGGCTTACTATAAATAAAGCACTTCTTAATTAATTTATTACTATATTAGTTTTTACTATAGTAGTTACTTTATAAAGAACCTTATATTTACTATAAATTAGTATAATTATTATAGCTACTATTATACTTATAGTTAACCTAAAATTACTTATCCTCTATAGTAGATTTATCTATAGAGTATTATATAGGTAGCTTATAGTAAAGTAAAGTATTTACTACTCTATTATATAGTTATATATAAAGGCTATAGAATATAGCTAGTAGGTTAAAGAAAACTATAGTGTACTTAAGTATACTATAGTAATAGGTAATAAGGTACTTATAATAATCCTTATCCTTAGGTAAGCTATTATAGGTAGTTACCTTAATTAGTTTAGTAACCTTTTTAATAAGTAACTTAAGGATCTTAAGCTTATTCTTACTATAGTTTTTATAGGTAATTAAGCTAAACAATATACAGTAAAGCTTAGTAATATAGGCTAAGTGTACCTTATTACCTTTAAATTATTCTTTAAGCTTTACTATTAAAGTATTAAAATTACCTACCTATTAGTAAAGTATAAAAGTATAATACTCTTTTTTAGAGGCAAAAGGGGTAAATAAGGATAAAGATAAGAGATAGGAGATAAGATATAGAAGTGTTATATTATTATAGATATAGAAGAGCTTATAGATCTAACTATCTAACTAGACCTAGGGATATAAGGGGATTACTTATACTTATCTCTTAGGTATTCTAAGGATTTCTTTAGTATTCTAGGTTATTAAGTAGGTTATTAGGTAGGTTATTAAATAGGTTAAGTTATAGGGTATTATTTTACCTATAGTAGAGTACTATTTTATCTGTTTACCTTATATAACCTAGAACTATATTCTTAATTCCTTAGAGAAGGAGGAGGTCTTACTTAAAAGACCTATTCTTTATATATAAATATTATTATTATATAGTATATATAGCCGTTTTCTAAGTAGTTATTTTTATATCTAGTGTATACAGTGTATACAGTATTATTAATACTGTATTATATATTCTACTTCTTTATTATATTATTATCTTATTTTATATATATAAGGTCTTTAAACCTTAATATCTAATACCCCCCCTTAAAGTATATATAATTTATTATATATAGCTTATCTATAAAAACCTTAATAGGAAAGATTAAGATAGCTATTTATTATTAAGTATATATACTTAAATATATACTTTACTAATCTCTTTAAAACCTTTATAAGTAGGAGAAAACAAGAGATAGTAACTTATTTATATATATATTACTCTTCTTTATATATTATTATTATTATTATTATTATTATTTATATACTTATTTCTTATATTTTTATTCTCTTCTTGTTTATTATATTTAGGTATAGTATCTTTATCTATTATATTTATAGTATTTATTATATTATAAAATAAAATCTTTCCTAGTAGTTTAGTTAAAATATCTGCTATATTATCTTTTGTATTTATCTAATATAGATATACCTGTTTATTTATTATAGTATCTCTAGTAAAGTGATATTTTATATTTATATGCTTAACTTTTTTATGGAATTCTGGATTTTCTGCTAGCTTTTGAGCTGCTTTATTATCTATTAATATTCTAGGTTTATTTAAATTACTAAACCCTAGATTTATTCTTATATAGTTATAGCTATTATATAAGTATATAGCTTCTTTTATAGCCTCTGTTAAAGCTATATATTTAGCTTTATAGGTACTTAAAGCTACTGTTTTTTGTTTTATAGAATTCTAGCTAATAAGATTATAATATCTATAAGTATATATATAACTAGAGGTAGATCTTCTATTATTAAGATCTCTTGCCTAGTTAGAATCAGTATAACCTATTATATTAAAATTATTAATATTATTATAGTTATAATATATTCCTAAATTATTATATTTATTTAAATAACCCTATATTCTATTAAGGGCAATAAAATGCTCTTTAGAAGGGTTACTTATATATCTAGAACAAGTTATAACAGGAAGAGTTATATCTATTCTTGTTTTTAGTGCTAAATATATTAAAGCACCTATTTCTTGCTGATATTTTAATATTTCTTCCTTAGTTGCTTGTCCTTTATTTTCATATAACTTTATATTATTATCCATAGGTGTATTATAAGGATATAAATCCCTTTTATTATATTTACTTAATATTTTACTTGTATATTTAGTTTAATGTATATATACGCTTTTATTTTTATAATCTATATATATTTTATTTCCTAGAAATATACTAGGTATTCCCATAGGCTTTATCTTTATATATTTAAGTAGTATATTATTAAATAGATTATCTATAAATTCTTTATTATTTCTAACTACTAATATATTATCTATGTGACAGGCTAGTATTATTTTATTATTATTTTTATTATATATAAATACTGCTTCATTATAAGGGGATATTTTAAAGCCTTCTTTTATAAATATATTTTTTAAATGCTTATACTATAGTCTAGGACTTTGTTTTAAACTATATAAGGCCTTATTTAATTTACATATATATTCTTTATTATTATATAAAGGATTTTTATTATTAAAAACTAGTTTATTAGCTTCTTTATTATATATATATCCAGTAGGAATTATAGTATATATATCTTTATCAATATTAGCATGCACAAAGGCATTAGTTACATCATATTGTTGCATATACTAGTTATTAGCAACAGCTAATATTATTATATATCTATAGCTTTCTGGCCTACAAGTAGTACTAAAGGTTTCTAAATAATTAATACCTAAGTGTTGATTAAAGCCTTGTACTACCTATCTTGCCTTATATATTTTCTCTATTTTATTATTATTATTATCTATTTTTTCTTTTATTTTATATACTTATCTTCCTTTAATAATATTATTATTATTATTATTTTTTATAATAGTCTATGTATTATTATTTTCTAATTCTTTAATTTCTTTATTTATACCTTCTATCTAGTTATCTTTATTATTATCTTCTAGAAATTGTTTAAAAGTAGAAGGTTTAGTTAATATATTAGAAGATAGTATATAAGATGCTTTATCTTCAGCTCTATTTAAAGGAGCCAATATATTAATAGAAGGATAATCTTCTATAGTATTAAATAGATTACCTTCTTTATAGTCTATATAATCTTCTTTATTAATCTTAGGTATTTCTATTATTATATTATCTTTAGATATATTATTATTAGTATTATTATTTTTACTACTATTAAGGTCTTTATTTATACTATTATCTATTTCTAGACTTTCTTTATTATTATTATTATTAGTTATAAAGTTATTTTCTAGTATAGTAATATCTCTAGACCATATAGGTCCTTTCTGTATTATATCCCATATTTTATAAGCATTATTTCCGTAATTTATTATAACGCCCTTATTAGCTCTTGAATCTAATTTTCTAATATTAGGGTCTTTATTTTTATAGTAGTATATACTTCCCCAGACCCTTATATTAGATATATTAGGTTTTACTTTATATCTATTTTCATAGGGTGTTTTATAACCTATAAAAGAATATGGGGTTCTATTATATATATATATAGAGGCTAAGAAAGCCTCTCCCTATAAATATTTAGGCAGATTAGAATTATATAGTAAAGTCCTTATTTTATTAACTATATTTCTTATTATTCTTTCTATTATACTATTAGGTTTATGTGTATAAGGAGGTCTTATATTATATATTATTCCTTCGTTATAATATATTACTTTTATTCTTTTATTATTAAATTCCTTTCCTCCATCTGTATTAAACTCTCTTATTCTTTTATTATTAGTATTATTATTTACTAGATTCTTAAAGTTATTAAATATAGTATATATCTCTTTAGAATCTTTAGTTTTCAGAAGATATCCCTAAGCGAATATAGTATATATATCAATAAATATAATAAACTATCTATTCTTATCATATGTTATAGGAGTTATAGGTCTATATAAATCAGAAGCTACTGCTTCTAGATATTCTAATATAGGTCTATTATTATTACTTATCTTATTTACTTTATTTATAAATTTCCCTTTTAAATAGGCTTTATATATATTATTTATCTTAGGTATATATATATTATTATTATTATTATTACTATTAAATATAGTGGCTTTATCTAAGTAAGGCAATAAAGAGTAAGCTGTATGTCTAAGTCTATTATGCTATAGTATAGCTAAATCTTTATCTTTATTAGATTTATTATTATTAGTAGTATTAAGTATATTGTTATTATTATAATTATTATTATAAGGTATATAGAAGTTAAAGTAATATAAACTATTAATCTTTCTTCCTATACTTAGTAGTTTATCTTCCTTTATATTATATAGTATAGGATTATTATTATAGAATATAGATACTATATTTATTTTATCTAACTTATTCTAACTTAGAAGATTTAAGCCTAGTTGTAGATTATAATATACATCTTTTATAGTATATATATTATTATTAATTAGGATATCTATATCTCCTTTATAGTTTGCAGTTAGAGATTCTGCTTCTCTCTACCTTATATTTTCTTTAATAGTATTTATATTATATAGATATTTTATATTACTTATAGTATAAATAGTAGCAGTAGTATTAAGGCAAAAAGTAATACATTTATTATTCCTAGATACAATCTGTTTTATTTCCCCTAGTTTCTCCTTTATTAAATTACCTAGGGTTATATTATTAGTATTATTATTATTATTATTATTATTATAAGTTATACTTATATTCTTAAAAGGAATATTATTATAGGCAGTAGAGTTATAAGCAGGAGGGGTTTCTCCTTATTCAGTAGAGGTTAGACTTATATCTAAGTCTATATCCTTAGAAATTGTAGTATTAACTGTTTTCTCTTCTTCTTTCTTATCCTTATTCTTATTTTTCTACTAAACAGGTGCTTTATTAGGGTAAAGAAAAGTATAGTTATTATCTATGTAGTTAGTTTTCTTGTAGTTTTAATAGAAAAGACCTCTTTGCTTTTTCTATAGTTTTTTTATTATTCTATTATTATTTTTTGTTAGGTTTATTATAGTAGAACCCTTCTTCCTTTTATATTTATCTAGAAGGCTAGAAAATAGTGTATCTAGAGTATAAGAATTAGGGTCCTTTTATAGGCTTTATATTATATTAGTTATAAAACCCTTATAAGTATTATTAAGGCTATTTAAAACCTAGGTAATTATAACCTTCTTAGGTAGTTCTAGCTTATTATTAGCTAGATTATTAGTTAACTCCTTAACCTTAGCAAGGTATTCTTTAATAGTATTAAAATCCTCTAAAGAGGTATTAAAGAACTCCTTATAGGTTAGAAATTTATTAGTAAAACCCTTGGGTTTATATAAATTAGCTAGTTTTTTCTAAGCCTCTAGGGCTATAGAAGAGTCTTTTATAACCCTTAACAGCCTATTAGAGCAATATAGTTAGATATAGGCTAAAGCCTTATTATTATATTATTTATTCTCTTTAGTAAGTAGGTTCTAAAGGTTAATATTAATATCTTTAGAAATAAGAAGGGCTTAAATTCTAACTGCCTAAGTAGTATAGTTAAGAGTGCCCTTAAGGTAAAGAAGGTTTATCTTTAAATCTATTGTTGTTAATATTACCTTTAGCAGAAGGCGTTAGTTAAATTAGTTAGGTTATTAAAGAAGTGGCCTAAAAAGGCAGAGGCTATAGGTTTAATTCTTAAAAAAGTCGCTTTTTCTAACCTCTTTCTAGGTCTTAAGAGCTAGGCTTATAACCTTTTAGAGACAAAAGGGGCAAATAAGGATAAAGATAGGAGATAGGAGATAAGATATAGAAGTGTTATATTGTTATAGATATAGAAGAGCTTATAGATCTAACTATCTAACTAGACCTAGGGATATAAGGGGATTACTTATACTTATCTCTTAGGTATTCTAAGGATTTCTTTAGTATTCTAGGTTATTAAGTAGGTTATTAGGTAGGTTATTAAATAGGTTAAGTTATAGGGTATTATTTTACCTACAGTAGAGTATTATTTTATCTGTTTACCTTATATAACCTAGAACTATATTCTTGATTCCTTAGAGAAGGAGGAGGTCTTACTTAAAAGACCTATTCTTTATATATAAATATTATTATTATATAGTATATATAGCTGTTTTCTAAGTAGTTATTCTTATATCTAGTGTATACAGTGTATATAGTATTATTAATACTATATTATATATTCTACTTCTTTATTATATTATTATCTTATTTTTTATATATATAAGGTCTTTAAACCTTAATATCTAATACTCTTATAGTTTACTTTATAGTATTACTTAAATTACTACTCTATAGTAGTCTTATATTATACTTACCTAGACATAAAGGTTATAGAATAATAGTAATTTTAAGTTAATAGTCTTATACTAGCCACTAGTGTATTTTATAGCCTAGTTATTAAAGTATATCTTTATAAGGTTACTTATTTACTTTAGCGTTAGCCTTAATATTACTATTAATATTACTATAGTTAACAAGGGCTCCTGTAGTAGTGCAGTAGTTATTATATATAGGCTATAGATTTTAGCTATTACTTAGGGTTTTAGTGTTAATAAAGGTAGTAGTAAGGTAAAGGTTAAGTTATTATAAAAGGTCTAATAGGTAATTACTAGTAATAGGCGCACTTTAGCTAGTTTTTTACTATATAGGATTATATTATAACCTTAGATATTTTTAATAAAGTTAAGGTCTTTAAGGTATAGTTTAAAGTTATATAATAATCTTTTAATAATAGTAATTATCTTATTAGTCTAGTAGGCATCTTCCTCCTGTTAAAGAGTATTAAATATACGTTAAGTAATTAATAAGTGTTTACTATAGTTAACTTATATACTATAATTAATAAAGAAGTTATATAGGCTTATTAGGACCTTCTAGTTAATTACCTTAAAGTTATTTATAGACTATTTACTAAAATCCTTATAGGTGTAGTAAAGTAATTTACTACTAATATAGTTATAGTACTTATAACTACTAATATAAAATATAGTAATAGTGTTAAGCACAAGAGCTTATTACTTACTTATAAGGTTAGTTAGTAACTTCTTAACGTAGTCCTTTCCTTATTACTATAAGAGGATATACTATATAAGGTTAATAGGTATAGTAAATATATTATTAATTACTACTACTTACTGCCTTATATTAAGTAGTATATTATACTTACTATAAACTTCTTCTTATTACCTTATAGGCAAAGGTATAGTAACCTATAAGCCTTGCTTACTTATAAGCTTATTATATTTACTTATCTTAGCTTAGGTCTTCTACTTATAGGCGTAGTATTATTTACTATTGCCCTCTATTAGCCTAATAACCTCTTAAATATAGGCGTTTCTTCTAGTAGACTAGAAGGCGTATACGTTTATTAGAGGGATTACTGCTAGTAGTATAAACAGCTAGAGAAAAATATACTCTTATAGGTAAATAACTTAAGGAAAAACAATAGGCTATTATATTAGCTACTTATTAACACTATTAGCTAGTAAAAAAAGGGGAAATAATAGGCTATTATATTAGTAACTTATTAATACTATTAGTTAGTAAAAGGAGTATATATATAAAAAAAGAAGTTAGTAAGCTAAAGAGCTTATAATAAATAAGGTATAGTAAATAATTACTAGTTAGCTATAGGTATATAAAGTAAAGGGTTTTTTATAGTCAAAAGTACTTTTCTAAAGGTAATAAAGCTTATATAATAGATATAAATTAACAGGGTTTCTACTAGTTAAGGGACTAGTTATAGATCTATTAATTAACCTATTATAATAGGTAATTAGTATAAACTATTATAGTAAGGGTATTTATAGAGGCATTTTTTAGTACTTGCCTACTCTAGGCGTATAAATAATTAACTAGTAATAATTACCTCTTCTTATAGTCCTTACTAATCTATAGTTTAAATAGTAAAGTTAACCTATATAGTTAATAGTAAAGTTAACTACTAATTAGTATTAGTAACACTAAGGGATAGGTTAATATAGTTAACTATATATATTAGTAGTAATTAATAAATAATAGAGGGTAACTATAGTTCTTAATTATATATAAAGAAAAGAAGGATAATTATTATAGGTTAGTTAGTTAAATAGCTAACTTATTACCTATAAATCCTTAGAGAATCTATAGCTAAATATCTAAGGATTTACTAGTAATAAGTTATTAGGGTTAACCTAATAACTCTAATATTTATCTACAATAGTTAATATTACAACAGTTATATATAGTATACTTACCTCTAAGGTCTATAGAATAGTTACTAGCGCTAATATTACCTATATAATTAGTATTACCTTTATAATAATTACTAACTACCTTAAACTACTATAAATACCTATAATACTTTACACTAACTTATACTTGCTTTATAAGTGCCTTATAAAGCTTAGCACTATAAAAGAGAAGTAACTTATAATAGATATTATAGCCCTTTGCTAGTTATATAAACGCTATAAGATTTATAAGATATAGTAGATTTATAGTAGTAATAACCTAGTAAATAGATTTATAAAGTTATTACTAAATAATATATTAAAGAAGCTAGTTAGTAATAGGTAGTTAGAGATATAGATAAATAAATAGGTTTCTTATATATAATAGACTATATAAGTAAAAAGTATTAAATACTTTTTAGCTTCTTGTTTTTATTATGTTTTTTAGCTGTTCTTTTAGATATAAATAATAGGGGATTTTTAGTACTATAGAAAGTTACTAGTGTTATAATGTTAACTATTACAGATAAATATTAGAGTTATTAGATTAACCCTAATAACTTATTACTAGTAAATCCTTAGATATTTAGCTATAGATTCTCTAAGGATTTATAGGTAATAAGTTAGCTATTTAACTAACTAACTTATAATAATTATCTTTCTTTTTTTTATATATAATTAAGAACTATAGTTACCTTTATTATTTATTAATTACTACTAATATATATAGTTAACTATATTAACTTATCCTTTAGTGTTACTAATAGTAAGGCTTTTACTTTTTATTTTACCTAAATTAGTAGTAAGAATATCTAAGACCTTATTACTATAGTTACTTAAATAAGAGCTTACTTTAAGAGCCCTAAAGCTATTTAAATATACTTTACTAAGTAGTAAAATACTACTTTTTACTATATTATATATAATAACCTTAAGAAAAGTAAGCTTAAAGTACTTAAGAAGCTTATTAATAAACTTACTTTTATTTAATAAGTGCTACTTAATAGCTACTATAATAATAAAGTCCTTTAATCTTAGCTATTAAATACTTACTCTAGAGTTTATAAATATAAATTATACTTATTTAATCTAGTGTTTATATTAAAAGAAGTCTATAACTAACTATAGTTATTAGTAAGTACTATAATAAAATATAATAATAAGGTTAGTTAGTACTAGATAAACCTTAATAATTAATACTAGGTTAACTATACTTACTATAGCTAAGGGTATAACTAGTAATTTAGTAATAACTATAGTAATAGTAACTATTATAGTAATAATAATAGTAACTATAATACTAAGAAGTACTATATTTACTATAAGCTAGGTTATTAGTTAATAAAATATACTACTAATAAGTAATATAAGGTATATTAATAATTTAAAAATAACTACTAGGTAAAAGACTCTTTACTAACTATATATTAAACCTTTTTTACTAGCTATAAAGGTAGTTACCTATAAAAAAAAGAAGATAATAAAGATAATAAG
>NW_026850931.1:0-12238 GCF_030913465.1 Colletotrichum navitas
TATTATATATAATCTTAGTTAAAGGCTCTTTTGTATTATTTTATATAAAATAATTACTAGTTATTTATTACCTTTTACTTAAAGGTCTAAGTAGTTAGTCTAGACTGTAGTTATAGTTCTAGAACTATTACTAGACTCTAGTTTTATCTTATAAGTTAAACTTTTGTATAATATACTAATCTAGCTTAAGTAATATATTTACTACCTCTAAAAGCTTATTAGTCTTAATAACTTTTACTAAAACTTATTAAAAAGAATCTTTAGTATAAATATATATAGTAATTAAGAAGTTACTATATTTATAAAATAGCTTTATATCTTAAGTAATAAGAAGGCTTAGTAGTAATAAGTTAGTAGTCTCTTACTTATCTATTATAAAAAAATAAAAGCTAATCTTATATTAATTAATCTATACTTCTATATATTATAACTTATTAAAGTTTATTAGGCTACCTAGATTTACCTTAGATATCTTTGTTTAAAGCTTAGTTAAAGTTTATAAAGTCTTTACTAACTTATTATAGTACTTAAAATAAAATACTAAATTATATACTAGTATTAAGTTATAAGTATATATTTAGATTAATTATAGTTAAAAGTACTATAGTAAGCTTTATACACTTTATTTACTTTACTTTTATAAATTTACGTATTTCTTATAATTAAGTAGTTATATATATATATAAAGAAGTATATTAACAATAGAGAATAATTAATATAAGTAAACTAAATTAAGAAAGAACTCTATAGCTTTAAATAATACTTTATTTATACTAGTGTAGTTTTATTTATATAGCGCTATATCTTTAGCTATATTAAACTTTAGCTAGATTTATTAAAGAAGTCTTACTAGAAGGGAGACTAGTGTATTTTAACTTTTCTTTATAAGCTTCTAAGCCTCTTAGGCTAAGTCTAAGCCCTATAGTTAATTTATTATTATAATCTACTTTAGCCTTAGCTAAGAGTTCTTTTATATAAGAACTAATAAGTTAAAAAAAGACTTATTAGGTAACTTTTTTCTTATTTAGTAATTAAGGTTAACTATAAAAGATTTATTAACTAGTTATTAAAGTAAAGAAAAAGCATTTACTTAATATCCTTTTATTTAGATAGTTTATAAACTAAAAAAGTATTTAAACTAATATAGATACTAGTAAGTAGTACTATATAGTAATTATTATTACTAAGCCTAAGGTAACTACTTCTAATATAGTTTAAAATTGAAAGTAAGTATATATACTCTATATTGTTTATAAAGCTATTAAACTACTAAAAATAAAATTAGTCAATATTCTCTTAAAGGACTTTAGAGGTAAGGTAGTAATATTTAATAAAGACTTAATAAAAAGACTATTAGCTTATAATGATACTATATTTAATTAACCTTAAGTAATAAAAAAGCTAGTATATAGACTAATTTATTTCTTAAGTAAAAAGTAGCTAAAGAAGCTTTACTAATACTTTACTAAGAACTTAGTAAGAAAATATATTACTATATTTACTAGTAGTATATATTTATATAGTAAGTAAGCTAATATAGTAAGCAAGCTACTTTTTTTACCCTTCTAATATCTTAATAGGTAAATTTAACTAAATTATATAAAATTAATTAGGACAATATATTATCTTATTCTTTATTATTATTCTTAACTATATTATAGGTTTATAAATTATATTTAGTCTTTTTAAAATTACTATACTATTATATTAGTAGTTTACTACTTTCTATATAACCTCCCCTTTAAGATATTTTTTTACTTTTAGCTTTAATAACTTCTTTTTCTCTTTCTAGTAGATTTACTTTAGCTATATTAAGTAACTCTTTATAAAATAGTTAGGTCTTCTTAGCCCTCTAGTACTTACTAAATAGTTTTATCTTTATATAAAGTTACTAGTTTTTTACTTTATATATAAAAAGTTTATATACTAACTTACTAATACTTTTTAACTATAAGTTTATTACTTTATATAATAATATTAGTAAACTACTTTATAAGTCTTTTATTATTTTTAATAAAGAAAAGCTTTATATACTCTTTAGTACTATTATTAGTAACTTTAGGTCTTATAAGCCTAAGCTACTTAGATATAAGTTTACTAGTGTTAGTAGTTTTAGGTTAAAATCTAGGTAAAAAATAATAACTTTAGAATTAAAAAGTATAAGACTAGCCTATTAGAAGCTAGCTTATATACTTAATTTACTTATTAAAGTAAGAGAATATAACTTTAAAAGTAAAATCTTTTTTAAGTAATATATATAATCTATATTTATATTATTATCTTAATTCTTTTACTATATAAGTACTTTAATAAGCTAAAATAGCTGATGATAATAAATAAAAGCTTATATAATTAATTAGAAAGTATAAATTTAGTAATTAATCTTTTTAATATACTAATTATTAAATCTAGTTAATTTATAGTTATTATAATTATCTAGAATTAGAATATAATAAATACTTTTTATATAAGACCTTATATATTAATTAAAGTACTTATACTAATATAGGCTTTACTTATTTATCATTAAAAGACTCTAAGCTAGAGATAAGTTATATATAGACTATAAAGACCCTTAAGCTTATTATAACGACGTTCTAAGATAAAGATATTACTAAGAATATATTATAATATATTAAAAAATATAAGGACTACCTTAGTGTAATAGTCCTTAGATATAAGCAAGGGTTAAGGTTAGAATAATAGTACTAAGTATAACTATATACTAGTTATATTTTAGTAAATAACTAAGTTTATATTATTTATAGTTACTTAAAGGATACTAAGTATAGTATAAATAATAAAAGTCTTTTATAAGAGAAAAAGATACAAGTTTAGAACACTTAAGATAGAAATTACTTCTTTTAAATTAAATAAACGTTATCTTTAGTAATATATATAATCTATATTTATATTACTTTTATAATATCCTAATGATGCAAGTGTTCCAAGAAACTAAAATAACTAATATTAAGAGACCAAAGCTTATTTTAGATTTAAAGTAGTATATTTTAAGGAATAATTATTTTTCTAATAGTAGTTATTAGATTTAATTATTTTTTAGCTCTTATACCTATATAAGACTAAAAAGTAATAAATATCTTTTATATAAGACTTTATTTATAAATTAAAACTATTAAATAAATTTAAGCTATTTTTATTTATTATATACTTAGTTTTACTTAAGTGGATATACTAGCTAAAAAAAAGTTCCTATTAGTATACTAAAAGAAATATTTACTTTCTATAATAATATATAATAGTATTATTTAGCTATTTATTTAGATACTTTAAAAAACATAAGTCTATTTATGATTACTAGGCTACTTTCTATAAGTCTTTTTCTTAAAATTAAAAATTATAATAACCTTTATATATGAAGGTATTATTATTATAAACCTAACCTTATTAAAGTCATAATTATTATATTCTCTATTATATACTTTAGAAGTATATTTTATAGAAGTGTAATCTAGCCTTAAATATTTACAAGGCCTTTAGTTAATACTCTCTAATAATTAATTTAATATTAGAATTATATAGTTAGGTCTTATAAGTATTATATAAAGTTCTTTACCTAATATAGTCTTATATGTACTCTATAATATATATTAATAATATACTTTACTATATTCTATTTTCTGTTAAACTGAAGAAGAAAGTGTTAAATAATTAAGTTAAGAAATGTTTTATAAGTTACTGTCTCTTCTAGAAATATTATCTTAATTAAATTTATTTAAGTTTTATATTATAGTATTTATTAAATAATATAGTTATAAAGTATTAGTTTAGAGATACTAAAAGTATATATAGCTTCCTATTAAGATAAGGTTTAGTCTAGCTTAATAGCTATTTATATAAGGTGAATATAGTTTTAATTTCAAGAAGAATTCATTACTATATATAGAGAAAGCTTCTCATGTAAAAAACTAATATAAAAGAAAAAAACATATCTAGCCTACTATATTAATTAACTTACTATATATACTTATATATTTTATATATATATATATAGTAAGTTATATACTATAGTAAGTTTAATATATTTACCTACTTTTCTATTATTTCTATAAGTTAATTTATCTATATTATATAAAACTAATTAAAACTATAAAGTACCTTGTTCTTTATTATTATCCTAAACTACCTTGTAAATATATATATTATATCTAGTATTTTTATAATTACTATATTACTATATAAGTAGCTTACTACTCTCTAGATAACCCCCCTGTTAGGATAATCTTTTACTTATAAGCTTTAAGAATTTCTTTTTCCGTTTATAGTGCCTTTACTTTAGCTATATTAAGTAACTGTCTAAGATATAGTTAGGTTATTTTAGCTCTCTTATACTTACTTAGTATCTTTAGCTTTATATAAAGTTAAATTTTTTAGCCTTAATAATAGTAACTTAATATACTAACTTACTAATACTTTTTAATTAGGAGTTAATTACTTTATATATTAGTATTAGTAAACTACTTTAATAGTCCCAAATTCTCTTTTAATAAAGTAAAGCTTTATATATCTTTAATTATTATTATTAGTGTCTTTAGGTTTTATAAGCCTAAGCTAGTAAGATATAAGTTTACTTAAGTTAATATTTTAAGCTTAAAATCTAGGTAAATAATAATAACTTTAGAATTTAAAGATTTAAGACTAGCTTATTAAAAAGTAACTTATATATTTATTTTACTTATTAAAGTAAAAAGTACTACTTTAGAAGTAAAAAGAAAGTTATTTTTAATAATATATATAATTTTTTCTTTTAATATATTTACTATATAAGTGCTTTAAAAGGCTAAAATAACTAATATTAAAAGTCTAAAGCTTATATAATAAGTAAGAAGGTATTATTAGTTATATTAAGGGTAAGTTAATATAGTTAACTATATATATTAGTAGTATTTAATAAATAATTAAGGTAACTATAGTTCTTTATTATATATAAAGAAAAGAAGGATAATTATTATAGGTTAGCTAGTTAAATAATAAACTTATTACCTATAAATTCTTAGAGAATCTATAGCTAATTATCTAAGAATTTACTAGTAATAAGTTATTAAGGTTAACCTAATAACTTTAATATTTATCTACAATAGTTAGTATTATAATAGGTATATATAGAATAAAAATATATTTTTCTTATAGTAGTTAATAACTTAGTTAATTTATAGTTATTATAGTTATTTAAGATTAAAAGGTAATAAGTACTATTTATATAAGACTTTATATACTAATAAAAGTACTTTAGCTAATCTAGGCTAGTCTTATTTACAATTAATCTATATTTACTTAAGTAAATATAATATATAGTTAAAGATTTAGTATTAAAGTACTATAAGAAAAGGTAATATTTACCTTTTATATAAATATATAAAAGTATTATTTAGTTATCTATATATATACCTTAAGTAATTAAAACCTATTTTTAATTATTAAACTACTTTATACAAGGCCTTCCTTTATAACTAGAAGTTATAATAACCTTTATATATAATATTATTATTATTAAGAACCTAGTCTTATTAAGATTATAAATACTATAATCTTATATCTTATACTTTATAATTATATTATATATAAGTATTAATTAACCTTATCTAATTATAGATCTCTTAGCTAAGGCCTTTTAATAGTTAATCTAATATTAAAATTACATTTTTAATTAAGGTTATTACTATATAAAGTTCTTTACTTATTAAGGTCTAATATATATTTTATTATATAATATATATATATATATATATAGTAAGTAGTATATTATTATAAGTAGTATATTTTGTTCTATTTTTACTAATTGTTTTTCTTACTAACTTTTCTTTATATATAATAATAGAATCTTTTTCTTAAGAAACTTAGATTATCTTTCTATTTATAGCTATCTAAAAAGACTTAGAACTATCTATATATAAAGTAGCCTTTAATTATTAGCTACCTAAGTATATACTCTATTATTAATATACTACCTTATGTTTATAGAGTAAAATATATATAAATTAAATAAATATATATTAAAAGAGAAAGTAATTCTTAAAAAGGTTATTAACCTAATTAATTAAAGATTTTCTTTATCATAAGAAGATATATAAGAAATAGCTAATTAACTCTTTAATATATATAACAAGATATATATTAGACCTTAGTAAGTAGAGAACTTTATATAGTAATAATCTTTATTAGAAATATAATTTTAACATTAAATTAACTATTAGAGAGCCTTAGCTAAGGATTTAATAATTATATAAGGCTAGTTAACACTTGTATTAAAAATAATTATAAAGTATAAAATATAGAATTATAATATCTATAATTCTAATAAGACTAGGTTATTAACAATAGTATTATTATTTATAAAAGTTATTATAACTTTAAACTCATATTAAAGGCTCTATATAACATAGCCTAGTAATTATAAATAAGTTTTTATTATTTAAGGTATATATATAAATAACTAAGTTATACCTTTATATATTATTCTGAAAAGTAAATAATACCTTTTATTATTATACTTTAATAGTAAATATATACCTATATAGTATATTTACCTAAGTAAAAATAAATAAACTATAAATAAGATTTGCCTAGATTAGCTAAAGTACTTTAATTAGTATATAAAGTCTTATATAAAAAGTACTGTAATAGGGTTAGGTAGTATAGTTATAGGAATTACATAGTAGTTAACTTAAGGCATAGATTAATAGAAAGGCTACCTACCTATTAAAAAAAGGATTTATAGACCTAAGAAAGGAGTAGAGAGGACATAATTATTTATATATAATTATTATTATTAGTCTTAATACTCTATATAAAAATACACTACTAGTTATTACTACACTTTTTATTTATTTAGTAAAATTTACTCTTTTTATAATTACTTTATTAATTTATACTTTTATTTTAAGGTCTTTATAGATTAGGTCTAAGAATTATAAGACCTATCTATTAATATATATATTATTACTATTAGATGTTGTAGTAGTATAAGTAGTTTTCTTATGTTTTACTATTCTTTTTTTCTTTTGTTAGGTAGCCTAGATGCTTTGCCTTTTCTTAATAGTGCCTAGAGGTAGATCTACTTCTTTAGTATAGATATTCTATACTAGAGTATAAATAGGCTCTCCTATATAGTTATAATAAATTTATAGTTAATAAAAATATAAATATAATATATTATTAATATTTAGTAATACTTTTACTTAATTAATAGTAGAATTAATAAAAGATATAGTAGCTATATATTCTCCTATAGACTAATTTATAAAAATAAAATAGACCCTAAAAGCCTCTCTTAAAGTAGTAAGAATATACTAAGATTTATTAAGTATATATATATTTCTTTTTCATCTTTAACCTCCTTTTTTATTTTATATTTTCTTTTTAATTATAAGTATATAAAATAGATTATTTAACTTATAAACTAATTTATAGATCTAAAATATACTAATATAGATAATTAATAGTAGTCTTACTAAGCTAATAAGTAAAGTAAAAGAACTAGTTAAATAAAGCTAATAAATATTTTACCTAAGATATTAATAAAAAACACATAGTATTTTTAAAAATAAACCTATAGAGGGTTATATAGTATAATAATAGTAGCTAATGTACATATATAGTAAGTAGATAATTATAGTAAGTAGACTAGTTTCCCTTCTTTTTACCTCTTTAACCTTTACACTAATATTCCTCTACACATAAACATGTAATCCTCTTTAATTAAAAACTATATTATCTTTGCCTTTTAAGCTATTAAAAAAGACCTAAAAATGTCTAAATAAAAAGTAGCTACTGTCTTTAAGGTCCTTTATATAACACTCTATCACTAACGCATAGGACACATTATATAAGACAAGATACACCTAAAATTAAAGAAGATAACAAAAGTAAAGGAGAAGGTAATTTATAAGAAGGTTATTAACCTAATTAATTAAGGGTTTTCTTTATAACAAGAAGATATATAAGATATAGCTAACTAACTTCTAAATAAACGTAATATAATATATATTAGACCTTAATAGGTAGAGTACTTTATATAATAATAACTATAATTAAAAATATAATTTTAATATTAAATTAACTATTAGAGGGCCTTAGCTAAAGATCTTATAATTATATAAGGCTAGTTTATACTTATATAAAATATAATTATAACGTATAAGATATAGGATTATAATATCTATAATTTTAATAAGACTAAGTTCTTAATAAGAATACTATTATATATAAAGGTTATTATAACTTCTAACTAATATAAAAGGCCTTATATAAAGTAGCCTAGTAATTATAAATAGGTTTTTATTATTTAAGGTGTATATATAGATAGCTAGGTAATACCTTTATATATTATTATAAAGAGTAAATATTACCTCTTCTCTTAGTACTAAAATAGCTAATTCTTAGCTATATAGTATATTTACCTAAGTAAAAATAGATAAACTATAAACAAGATTAGCCTAGATTAGCTAAAGTACTTTAATTAGTATATAAAGTCTTATATAAAGGGTACTTATTACCTTCTAATCCTAGATAGCTATAATAGCTATAAATTAACTAAATTTAATAACTACTATAAAGAAGAAAAGATTATTACTTTATATATATTTCCTTACTTATTATATAAGCTTTAGCCTCTTAATATTAGCTATTTTAGCCCTTTAAAGTACTTATATAGTAAGGAGATTAAGAGAATAATATAGATATAAATTATATATATTACTAAGGATAACTTTTTTTTTACCTTTAAAGTAGTATTCTTTACTTTAATAGGTAAAATTAATATATAAGTAAGTTTCTAGTAAGCTAGTCTTATACCTTTTAATTCTAAAGTTATTATTTCTTACCTAGATTTTAAGCTAAATATACTAACACTAGTAAACTTATATCTAACTAGCTTAGGCTTATAAGACCTAAAGACACTAACAATAGTAATTAAAGGTGTATAAAGATTACTTTATTAAAAAAAAGATTAAGAAGTATTAAGGAAGTTTACTAATATTAATATATAACGTATATGTATAGTAAGTGGCGTATTATAGTAAGTAGCGTATGTCTACCTTATTTCTACTAGCTTTATCCTTATATTAACCTTTCTCTATATATAATAATAAAATCCTCTTCTTAAGAAAGCTAAATCATCCTTGTAATTACAGCTATTTAAAAAGACTAAAATCTATTTATACAAAAGGTAGCCTTTATCTATAATATGCCTAAAACTATACTCTGTTATTAACGCGCTAGAAAAGTTATATAAGCTAAGATATATTTAAAATTAATAAAGATAACTATATCTAAAGAGAAGGTAATTCTTAAAAGGGTTATTAACCTAATTAATTAAGGATTTCCTCTATAACAAGAAGATATATAAGATATAGCTAATTAACTCTTTAATGTATATAATAGGATATATATTAGACCTTAATAAGCAGAGAACTTTATATAATAATAACCCTAATTAAAAATATAATTTTAACGTTAGATTAACTATTAGAAGGCCTTAGCTAAGGATCCTATAATTATATAAGGCTAGTTTATACTTATATAAAATATAATTATAAAGTATAAGATATAGGATTATAATATCTATAATTTTAATAAGACTAGGTTCCTAATAAGAATACTATTATATATAAAGGTTATTATAACTTTTAACTAATATAGAAGGCCTTGTATAAAGTAGCCTAGTAATTATAAATAGGTTTCTATTATTTAAGGTGTATATATAGATAGCTAGGTAATACCTCTGTATATTATTATAAAAGGTAAATATTACCTTCTGTTATAGTACTTTAATAGTAAATTTTTAGCTATATAGTGTATTTACCTAAGTAAAAATAAATAAACTATAAACAAGATTAGCCTAAATTAGCTAAAGTACTTTAATTAGTGTATAAAGTCTTACACAAAGGGTACTTATTACCTTCTAATCCTAGATAGCTATAATAGCTATAAATTAACTAAATTTAATAACTACTATAAAGAAGAAGGTATTATTACTTTATATATACCTCCTTATTTATTATATAAGCTTTAGCCTCTTAATATTAGCTGTTTTAGCCCTTTAAAGCACTTGTATAGTAAAGAAATTAAGAAAATAATATAGATATAAATTATATATATTACTAAGGATAACTTTTTTCCTACCTTTAAAGTAGTATTCTTTACTTTAATAGGAAAAATAAATATATAAGTAGGTTTCTAATAGGCTAGTCTTATACCTTTTAATCCTAAAGTTATTATTTTTTGCCTAGATTTTAAGCTAAAGACACTAACACTAGTTAACTTATGTCTAACGAGCTTAGGCTTATAGGACCTAAAGACATTAACAACAGTAATTAAAGGTATATAAAGCTCTACCTTATTAAAAAAAAAGATTAGGGATTATTAAGGAAGTTTACTAACACTAATGTATAAGGTAATTAACTTATAGTTAAAGGGTATTAGTAAGTTAGTATATTAACTTACTATTATTAAGGCAGAGAACTATTAACTTTATATAAGGATAAAGGTACTTAGTAAGCGCTAGAGGGCTAAAAAGACCTAACTACGTCTTAGAGGATTACTTAATATAGCTAAAGTAGAGGCACTACAAGGAGAAAAGGACGTTATTAAAGCTAGAGGTAAAGAAATATCTTAAAAGGGGGGTTATATAGAGAGTAGTAAACTACTTGTATAATAATATAGTAATTACAAGAAGACTAGATATAACGTATAAACCTATAAGGTAGTTTAGGATACTAATAAAGAATAAGGTAATATATATTTTTAATTAATTTTATATAATCTAGTTAAATTAAGTTATTAAAAAGATAGAAAGGTAGGTAGATGTGCGCTACTTACTATAATATACTACTTACTATATATATACGTTAAGGTAATTAACTTATAGTAAAAAAGTATTAGTAAGTTAGTATATTAATTTACTATTATTAAGGTAGAGAACTATAAACTTTATATAAGGATAAAGGTACTTAGTAAATAACAAAGGGCTAAAAAGACCTAACTATATCTTAGAGGGTTACTTAATATAACTAAAGTAGAGGCACTATAAGGAGAAAAAGAAGGTGTTAAAGCTAAAGGTAAAAAAATATCCTAAAAAGAGGGTTATACAGAGGGTAGTAAACTATATATATATAATAATATAGTAATTATTAAAAGACTAAGTATAATATATAAACCTATAAGGTAGTTTAGAATAATAATAAAGAATAAGGTAATATATAGTTTTAATTAATTTTATATAATCTAGTTAAATTAACTTATTAAAATAATAGAAGGGTAAGTAGATGTAGTTTACTTACTATAATTATTTACTTACTATATATATACGTTATATATAAATAATATCTTATAGCTATAGTGTATACTAAACAGAGGGTTAAAAGTTACCTAATTTACTAGTTTAAATATTAGTATATACTTTAAGTATTAAAATACTAACTTTTTTATCTTTTTAAAAAGTCTATAAAGGACTATAATACTTACTAAATTATTTATAATAGTTAATTTATAGACCTAATTTACTATAGTTAACCCCTTAATCTCTTTAGATAAAAGTAAAGAATCTTATTATCTAAAGGCAAGGCTTAGGATATAAATGTCTTTAGTAAGGCTAGCTTTAGTAATATATAGCTATAAGCTTTTCCTAAGAAAGATAATAATATAGGAGAAATAATTAGTATACTACTATTATAAGGACCTTCTTTTATAACCTCTATAGACTTTCTAAAGTAACCTATAACTATATAAGACTATTTATAAATAGCTTAACTCCTTAGTAAGTAACTAATAATTATTTAGATAACCCCTATTTTACTAAGAGCACCTAAATTTAAAGGTAATAATATTTTAGACTTCCTAGAGAAGTTTAATAACCTTTTAGCCTTTATATATAAGAAGTTATTTAAGAGGATTTAAGAGGTCTATATATACTTTATCTTTAACTATTTAAAGGTAATATAGTTAATTACTTAGGACTAGACTTCTTAAATAACTCTAAAGGATAAATTAATAAAGGTCTTTAGATTAGTAGACCTAAAGATACTTTAGAATCCTAATAAAGAGTTATAGAATCTTATAAATAGTCCTTATATTATAAATAGTAATCTTAGTAAAATAACTACTTTTATTTTAACTATTAAAATACTATAATATAGAGTTAAGACCTATAAAAATATAAAGGTTACTAATATAAAGCTTATATAAATTATCTTTTATTATTTTTTATAAAGAGTAATAA
>NW_026850932.1:0-12217 GCF_030913465.1 Colletotrichum navitas
TTGGGCAGTTCCGGAAGGCCTTTCGGCCCGATCAGATTCCGGGAATTTTGGTAGCGTATATGAGCGGTGTTACCACATCGTTCATTGTCGTTGCCGGGGTGGGAGCTTTAGCCTTTATCTTCAGCACCTATATACCATGGAAACGATTGAATCAGGGCAAAGGACAAGAAGCGGCCACTTCGTCGGTTTAACCAAGTCACAAGGAGAGTGTTTATCATTTCGTAGGTTTTGAATAAATAAAGATTTACCAATTGCACATTGCCTCTAACGGGGAGGTGCACCAGGGAAGATTTGACATCACCTCATTCCGAGGCATGGCTGAAGAAGTGCGTCTAATTGCCGGTCATGCGGCTGGGGTGTAGGGGTTTTATAAACATGATCCATGCGTCTGAATTGGAAGCGCGGCTGTCAGCTCGGTCTTATTGCGCAGAAAGTAATTTGGCAAAGCGCTTACAGTGTAGGGATATGAAGTTAAGCTTAGGCTTCTACATCATGATAAGTGTTCACGTTGTTGAAGTGCGTAGATACGGCGTTCAATTGCAACGATATCCCTGGTTAATTAGGCGTATATTGATTGTATATGTATGGCGAATTCGCCGTGGTTGTGGCCTTGAATTAGTGGCCATTTTAACTAATGTATTTGTTATCTGAATTGCCACGTTTAAGTAGGGAGATCCATCTAATCAATGATGGCAACATTGCTGCTCCACTTTCACCTATATATCCAATTGCTATACTTTAACAACTGTACAGGGGTAGAAATCAACTGTGCATAGATAAACAAGATCACTAAGAGTAAGCGACCACAGCGACCAAGAAACAATCAACAAACTTGTTGTTCTTTAAGGATATCATTGACAGTCAAGTGCAAAGATGGTTGCTGTAAGTATACAACAAGATCTTATAAAGCGGTGAGCCCTGGGAGAGAGTTGTGGGGAGAGGAAAGCATGATACGATGCAAAGCTGGCCCAGCCAATAAATGTATACGTACTACTACTATACGCACTCAGAGGAATTACAAAGTCACAAGATTATGCAAACGGCAATGCGGGTATACGGATCAGCTTTGAGCTGCGTGGAAGGCTGGTAAACCAAGGTGCATTCAGCGAATGGCTGTCTAAGATTGTTACGGGGCTTCTTGGCCGTCTTGGCATTCGAGCGAAGAGGGCGTATTAAGACGGCAGAACCGGAGCTGGGCGAGCCAGGAGGTTTCTCAGTCATTGGTCCGATAAGACAACAACGACAAGGCTGCAGCCCTCTAGCTTCTTAATTCTTTCCAGAGAAACATCATTCGGGACCCACTCTTGACTTCGGTTTCTGTACTCCATACAGCACCTTACATATACACTACAGATTACGTTCTATCTCAAGGGATCAGTAAAGTCACTCGCAAGAAATCCAGCTACGCACATAATAGTACACATTGGTCTGAAATCGCCGTCTCCTGTGAGCTATTGCCATGTTTGAGGAAGGGAGGAGGAGGGAAATGGAATAGTTCCATAGAAAGTGTTCACGTCAACATAGGACGTCTCAGTACGGATACAACAACGGTTTTATATTTCTCTTTTCGGTCTGTTTATCACTTTTTGATTCCTGACACTTTTCCTCCTCAAACTCGACCCAATAGACAACAAAATACTCTACAATCCGCTAGATGCTAGAATAGCAGGAAGTATAAAAGAAGAAACAAAGGGATTTAATGATCGTCTTTCCTCGGATGTGTTGTTGATGCAGACTGACGTCAACTGAGAACGCGTGTTTCGAGTGGAGAGGGACCACTTCCAAGGTCGACACGCGGGGTTCAGCGCTCTGTCACTGGGCTTTGTCGCCCGTCCTCTCGTCGGCCGTCCCATCCTCAGAGACGCTCACACTGAAGTATCGCCCAAAGACGCGATCTTCGATGTCGGTTTCCTTCCAAGACTTGCCCAAACGTTTCCTGTCCTGTCTGCGGAAGTACACCCGCTTACCGAATTTCCAGGTCTCGACTCCAGCGAAAAACAGTCCAGCAGCAATAAAGACAATTCCCCACTCCCAAGAAATCGGGGTGTGCTTGAATACCTTCGTGTTCAAGACAGGGATATAGATTAAAGGGAATAGGGTGACAAAGCCGAACATAATAGCCCAAAAGAGGAACTGGTTCCTCCATACGTCTACCATCCACTGCGTGAAGTAGCGCTTAGACCCAGGTTGCATGCGGAAGAACGAACGTCTGGTATCGACCATCTCCCAGGCAAGGAACAGGGCGAACCATGTCAAACAAGCAAAGGTGGTAGCTCTCGCACGGAAGACCAGGTCGCAAGACGAGGAATACGACTCGTTGCACCTTTCGCCCAGTTCACCGTTGCCGAATCCGTAGATCACAAGTGTGAAACTAACCAGACAGAGAAAAGTAATCCAAAGTCCGTAGAACACCATGTCCGCGAGAAACTCTATGGTGAAGATGCCGGCTTTGAGCGAGCGTGGGGGCCGTTGGAGAATGCCGGGGACTGCGCGCTCGAACCCAAGACCCATGTCGGGGAGACCAGACGTGGCCATAATAATCCAGACAACCTGAACAGGGGCAAGGGGGAAAACCGAAAGCCCAGTCCTGTCCTTGAAAGCGAGACCCACTAGGAGAGTACCAGCTTGCGCGACGTTTTCGGCCAAAACGTGAAGAACGAATTTTTGAATATTGTCATAGATACGTCGTCCTTCTTCGATGGCGGCCAAGATGGAGGCGAAATTGTCGTCAGAAAGCACAATGTCAGAAGCATCCTGCAACAAGTCAGCAATGTTCTGTGAAGCGTAGTACCAACGTGGAAGATATCTACCTTGGCAACATCGGAACCAGCAACACCCATTGCAATACCAACATCAGCACGGCGAAGCGAGGGAGAATCATTAACACCATCGCCAGTCTGTGAGAGTTCAAAAGTTAGTGACGCCTAAAAATAATGTGGCATGTCCAAGGATGGGGTTTACCATTGCACAGAAACGTCCGCGACGGTGAAGAGCCTCGATCATGCGGACCTTGGTGCTAGGAGCACATCTTGCGATAACCAGGGGCAAGACAGGGAGGTCGTCAACAGCATCGTCGCTGAGGGCGTCGAACTGCGTCGCAGTCATCACCATTGAATCGGCCATGTCTCTCGCGACGAGATGCATCTTGGAAGGCAAGATTCCGACTTCCATGGCGATAGCTTTGGCAGTTTCAGGATGGTCACCGGTTAACATGTGGACCTCAATGCCAGCTTCGTGGCACTGTCTGACAGCGGGGGCAGATTCGGGACGAGGCGGATCGTAAAGCCCAACGAGGCCACGGAATACCAGATCACATTCGATGGCAGATCTGTCGACTCCGGTCTCGGCATCAACTTTGACCTCACCAGGCATCGGCTTGCTAGCGAGAGCGAGCACACGGAGACCAAGACTGGCTAGAGCCTGCATGTTCTGAAGGATCTCGTCGCGGAAATCCTTGATATCAACAAGGCTGCCAGAGCTATCAGGGGTGTAGGTGGTGCAACTTTCAATCACCCGTTCAACAGCACCCTTGGTGAAGGCGTGGTAAGTACCGTCCTTGTTCTTCATGACGACCGACATACGCTTGACGTCCGAATCAAACGGCAGCTCGGCAACGTCTCTCCACTCAGAACTTTCATCACCAGTCAAGGCGACGCGGTTCCAGCCAAATCGACTAGCCATGACTTGAATGGCAATCTCAGTAGGGTCGCCATGAGCTTCCCAAGCACCCTCCTTGTTCTTCTTGACGATAGCGAGGTTGGCAAGGCACGCGACATTCAGAAATTCCGCTAAGCCAAAGCCGGTATTAGGGCCGGAAGTATGTTCCTTGGGTTTTATAATGGAACCACAAGTTTCTCCACCCTTCCTAAGGTCGATGGCACGAGGGGACGAGATGTGAAAGCGAAGATCTCCGGCCGTGGGATCTAACGCGGACGTAGAGTTCTCGACGATAAAGGTGCCCTTCGATGGCATCCAGGCGCCCCTCGCGATCATCTTTCCCTGAGTGAGAGTGCCAGTCTTATCAGAACAAATGTCGGTGACGGCACCCAAAGCTTCGAGAGACTTCAGGTTACGAACGACAACACTTCTCTTCACCATTCGCTTGGTACCCGCAGCCATAGTAATTGTTAAGACAACTACCAAGCTGGCTGGGATCATGGATAAACCGGTAGCTACTGCGTAGATAATGACATCCTGGGTGGCGCGAAACTCGTTGGCTCCAAGCACAATGATAGCGCATATGACGGCAACGAAAAACAGCAGAACAGCAAGCTTAGACAGCTTCCTCTGAAGAGGTGTTCCAACGTTTAGACCAAGGAAACGGCCGACCGCATCGGTGGCGGTCAACAGGTAAGCCTCGAGGTAACGATGAGGCTTTGCGCGCGCATTGGGGTCCTCGCGGGTCTTCTTGGGTTCGCGGATCTTGGTTTCCTTTTGTCGGAGTTGAGCAGCGATAGCACCAATTTCGGTGTAGGAGCCAGTAGAGAACACGATGCCCTTGGCACGACCCTTGGTAACGTTGGAAGAGCTGTAGGCGACGTTCAGACGGTCACCAGGACCAGTTGACGGCTCAAAAGTAACGTCTTCCTTCTTGCGAACAGGGAGAGATTCACCCGTTAAAAGAGCTTCATCCGTCTCAAAGTTGACCGCCTCAAAGACGCTGTGGGTATCTCGTCAATACACTTGTCCATGTTATGGGGCATGCCCATGTCAACTTACCGAACATCGGCTGGAATGGTATCGCCCATCTTGAGCTCGACTAGGTCTCCGGGAACCAAATCAGATGAAGCTATCGTTTGCCACTGTCCGTCACGGATAACACGGGCAGTAGGGGAGCTCAATGACCGAAGAGAATCCATGGTCTTCTCAGCGGAAAACTCCTGGAAGAAACCGACGACGATGTTGAGGAGAATGACGCCGGCAACAACACCGCCCTCGATCCAAGACCTAATGCCGAAACTGACAGCCATGGCCAAGATAAGCACCAGGGTCATGGCATTGGCAACCTGCGCGACGAGGATGCGCAGAGGGGACACCTTCTGGGCCTCGCCGAGGTCGTTCTTACCGTACTCCGCGAGTCGTCTGTCTGCTTCGTCAATTGAAAGGCCATTGGTCTGGTCTGCTTTCAATTCATCGACAACCTCAGCCAAACTAAGGCAGTGGGCGGGCTGCGACATAGGGCGGTTAGACTGCCCGCTGACGTGCTCCGCAGACTGCTTAGCTTTGCTAGACCCCATGATGAGAAAGACAAGAAAGCTTGATAAAAAGCCTCGACAATGTAAATTGCAATCAGCAAGTTTTTACTTAAGTAGCGTTAACTGATGATGCTTCTTTTGACTTCTTTTCGTTTTTGTTTTCCTGAGTTGGTGAAATTCTCGAGGCTGGTATTCTCTATCTGGGTGTGGTGGTGAGCTGTCGCATGTAGGCGGAAGCACAGACGACAACGCGGAGCAGGTCCTGAACAGTAGCAAATTCCATGGAGTACAAGTGTAATTGAATCGGTAAAGGTGGGCCTCTTGCGGCGAGTAAACGGAGAGGAGGGTAAAGTTGGTAATAAATGTAACTCCAGTAGGATGAAGATTCGAGGAGAGGGAAGGCGGTTGAGAGCCAAAGGAATGAGTACACAAATTGTTCGCTCGACAGACAAGTTGCGTGAGAAATGTCAGAATATTATAAAAACCAACGCAGAGTTTTCGGGGGCGGGCCTGGCGAGTTCATATACACGTTGAGCTCCGCCAAGGCCGCCAAGATTTCCCGGTGTTCAATTTTTGCAATTGAGCTCCGCCAAGGTCGCCAAGATTTCCCGATGTTCAATTCTTGCAATTGAGTTCCTTTCTTGACCCACCCTGACGTCAACATGTGTTCATTACGTGACGCCTAGATATTGAGCGTACCCTGAGTAAATGGCAGAAGTTTGGACAATAAAATAAACAACCCTACGTATCAAAGCTGAAGGAAAGATATATATTACATGTCTTAATAAAAAGCACGCACCGCCACTTAGAGCCTCATCCCTATCAGGACTTCTCAAACTCAGGTGACGTTTTTTTCCCCGCCTCTACTCTACTTATTGAGCCTAGGTACTTGCTTGAGCGCACGTGATAGTATGCCAAGACTCCGTCAAGTATCTGGCGGTGAAGGAAACAGGAACCTGAACATGGCTATCTTCCTTGGCAATGCCCTACTGCAGATGGAACCCTTTCTTGGCGTTCTTGTCAAAGTGTAGCAATCAGCAATAAGCGACTGGCTATACAAGCTAAAGTGGGGCAGAAATGTCGCACACATTGATTAGATAGATTTCCCTACCTAAAAGTGGGAAATATAATAACAAATACATTTAGCAAAAGAGCCAGGTGTTTTAGGCTAGAATATAGTAAACAGCTAAAGATACATATAAGTGATTTATATCTTTTTTAGTACAGATTATTACTATAACGTAGTACATAAGTAAGGTATATATTAAAAGTAGAGATATACTTAAGTTCTTATATTTTAAATAACTACTATATAGCCTAGCACTTTAATAGTACTAGGACCAGGACATTTAACTGTTTTAATTATACAGTAGTCTATTCTGTGTTCTATGCTATGTATTATAGACTTAGCCATTAAGTTCGTTAGATCCTTGTAAGCTAACACAAGATTAATAGTTGTCTAGTGTCCTCCTCACCAACTCAAATACCCCACTTCTATGATACCCCCATCCGGGCCACCCGAAAATCCCGCATTTCTCCTCCTTCATCAACATCACTACCTTTTTCAAACTATCACAACATTATAAGCTCTAACAGGCTCTTAACGACGTACTAGATAGTTAACCTATTCGCCAGGCTGCTCGGAAATAGGGTATACTATACCAGTCACTTCATTATCGATTCCATGGGCGGCAAAGCAAAAATACTGCCTATACCAAAAAGGTCCCCCTATCGCCTAACAGCACCTTCGCCACTATATGCGATATCCGGCGGGCGCAAACTCCGGATATCGGCGATATGGATAGTCCGGATGAATCCAGCGCATCCGAATTATCCAGCGAGGCCAGGAGTTGCATATAGGTAGGCGGCAGAGTTGGTGAAATAAGTGGTGATAGTGGTGGTGATAGTGGTGGTGATGGTGGTGGTGATGGTGGTGGTGATGATGGCCCGGATGTGGGGGTGTCCCGCAAGTAGGGTATTTGAGTTACTATGTCTTTGTACTTTGTAGTAGTAGACTGCTAAGGCCAGACTTGTTTATAAGGTTAACAATCAGGTTTACCTTTTCTCAAATGTTACACTATCTGCGGCCTATACGCCTTGTCTAGTATGTTTTGACTCTGTCCTTGTTAGGCTGTAACATAACACTGTACCTAAACAATAACCTCTCCAGAAGCAGGTGTACTTTAATCAATTTATTACTATTTTGTACAATCTTGTTCTTACTATTATTCATATTCTCCCCACAGCATTTCTATGAATAAAGACACAAAACGAACAAGTAACTCCCCTAGACAAAGAAGAACAATAGCGTAGGTCAAACACAGATAAGATATGTTGCCTTGTTCACAGATAGAAAAATCACCTGTTCCTAACAGAACGTTTGTAGCGTATACATACATCATACTTGAGCTAAGTTGCTAGCCAATAAATTCTTTTACCACTTTGCCCTTTTCTCTTCTGCCTCCCCCTCCTTCATCAAATAAAGCAAACAAAAATAGATGAATGCCGCACACATGATCTTTTTGACTCAAACTTCAGCAAACACCCATCATTGTATAAAGTCAACATCGATCTCGGGCGCCTCCCTCGTCTTCATCAGCAGCCTGGCCGAGTCGTCCGTACCCCACGCCAAGGCCACCTCGACCCAGCGGCGCTTGTACCCTGGCGTAAGCTTCCAGTCGTACTTCATCAGCAGATGCACTAGCGCGACCTTGAGCTCATTGCTGGCGAAGAAGCGGCCTGGGCACGCGTAGTAGCCGTGGCCGAAGCCCAGATGCGTAGGCGAAGTGGTGACGAGGTTGGCGGCAGGGTTGTTGACCCCCCCGGCGGCGGCGTCTTCGCGCATTCTAAGGAAGCGGTACGGGTCAAAAGTCTTTGGGTCCGGGTAGATGGCTGGGTCGTACATCATCCCGATGTCGCACGTAGTGGTCTCCCCCTTCTGGAGCTGGAGACCGTTGGGGAGGGTCACAGGGCGGGTAGCCACACGGTTCATAATAGCTAGGTGTTGTTTAGTATAGCCTTTCTTCTTAATAGGGGAAGGTGTAAACACTTCTAAAGGGAAGAGGAGGGGGAGCTACTTACCAATAGTAGTAGGCTTGAGCCGTTGAGCTTCCTTTAGGACGCTGTCCATGAGCTTCATATTGAACAGCGCCGTCTTCTTCCAGCCATCAGCACTCAAGACTTCAATAATCTCCTTCCGCAGAGCATTGATAAGGCTTGGGTCTTTAGCAAGGTACAACATAGTCTCAACAAGCAGGTCCGTACTGGTGTGGATTGCCACAAGGGATAGACCTAGCTGCGCGCCAGCCACACAATACTCCTGGCCCTTACTCTCTTCCTCAAACCAGTCAATGGCGTCAGGAAATCTCGGCTCTGGCTTCCCCTCTTGCCGGGCTTGTTCGCGTAGTCTCCTTCGCCGCTGGATTTCGGGCTCAACAATGCTTTTTGTCCTAGACACCTGCTTGCGCAAAGCCCTGCACCTTGGGTGGAACCACTGCACCACAAAGCGGGCGCAATAAGGGTACTTACGCAGCATCTGGCCAGTGGAAAATGCATTGAGAACGTGTGTCTTTGTGATACTAAGCCACTCTTCATTGCGGCACAGGTTCCCCCCGAGGAAGACGCGAGAGGACATACGGGCTATGAGGTCAAGGGCACTATCATAGATTTTATGCTCTTGCCATTCTATGTAGTATATGGTAATTTAGCCTAGAAACGCCTTTAGGTGTAGAGAGGGAGGTATTTAGTTTAAGTACTTACCAGTTGATGAACCAAAAATCCGGTCGCAAGCGAACGCTGCCTCAGCGGACAGAGGCTGGGTTACTGAGTCTATAAATCACAAAAGAAAGACTTAATAAATATATCAAAGTAGTTACTACACTCTTCTTTATGCGCTAGGTCTTCGGATGAGGGTATAGGGGTACACTAAACTATAACGGCATGCGGGATATAACCTACTTAGTAGCTTTGTAACATGCTTCGAGATGACGCGCTGGAAGAGCTCGTCAGGCCTAGTTGCTATGGCGATTCCCTCAAAGCCTGACAGTTGGGACTGGAAGTTGAGTGCGAGTGCCTGAGGCATGTTGAGCGCCCGTTCGTTACGGATGTCGTGGGCAAACTCGTTGGGGAGGATGATGATCTCGCCTACGTCTGTCATCATCCGGTACGGCTGGGTGGGAAACTTCTTCCTCCCCTCCTCAAAGAGCCTCCGGGCGTTGAAGGTGAATTTCTGAGCCGGTGTACTGCCGAAGAAGTCCAACGGCGGCGCTTTGTTGACCAGGGGCAGCTTCCGAGAGGGCCTGCGCAGTTGGGTTAATACAGTAGTGACGATGCTGAGGAGGAGAACGCCAACGCCGACGCCTAGCGTCGTCCAAAAGTCCATTCTACCAAGGAGAGAGATTTCATCCCGAGTGTCGGGCACATAGTTAGTAAGGTTTGCTGCCTCCATAGTAGCGTTTGCGGACGGGTATAAATCAGGCATAAGACGAACCTGGTACGAAGAAGAAATTTGTGTTCATGACAGCATTAATGGCCGGACCAGGTGATGACTAAATACTCGTTTAGTGCTGCCTTTCCCTAAAGAGGGGTATAATCATCGTTCGCCGTTGAAGTGGGTTCGGATTGGTTTAAAAGTCCGAGAGTGCGCCTAGCCATTAGTGCAAGTCAATCATTTAACCAGGGGAGGTCAGGTAGCGACGCCCGGCGTGGTGGCGTTCAGCGGTGGATCAACAGGCCAAAGGTCCACCTCGGCCCGAAGCAAACTAAATTGCCGCTTAATAATGTCTAACTTAACAGGAGAATAGTTCGTAGGGGGGTATTCTTGTTAAAGTGCGTAGTGTCAAAGTGTGGGAGAACAGTTGGTAGGGGGGTATTCCAGCTTCGGGGGGGGGTATCCGTTGTGGGGCCGAAAAGTTCGGGGGGGGTAAAGTAGCTAGGGTTAGGGTTATCAGGCTTATTTAGGCTTAGCTTAGAGTGTGAGAAGTGCGAGAGCTTGAGCATATGCTGAGCATATGCTAAGTATATACTAATGGATATAGTGTCTACCTTCTATAAATATAGAGGACTTAGTTAGAAGACTTAGGTCTAAGTCTACTATAGTTATAGAGGCTAGTTACTATATTTAATAGGATATGCTAAGCATATGCTGAGTATATACTTTCAAATATAGTACTTACCTTCTATAACTATAGAGGACTTAGACCTAAGTCTTCTTACTAAGTCCTCTATATTCATAGAAGGTAGACACTATATTTATTAGTATATACTTAGCATATGCTTAGCATATGCTAAGTATCCTTTAGTTAGTTTTTTTTAATCTACACGGTGCTTAGGGCTTTACCCCCCCCTGAACTTCTGCCCCACTGGCCGGACACCCCCCCCCGAAGCTGCAATACCCCCCTACCAACTGTCTACCCTCAAAGTGTGGCAATTGGCCATACGCAAAAGTGGGTCAAATGTTGCCGTCATTAGATGGATGGATTTCCCCACTTAAAAGTGGCAATTTAGATGACAAATGCATTAGTTAAAGGCCACAAATTCCAGGCAGTAATTATAGCAAATTCGCCAATCAATACACCATTAATATATACGCCTAATTAACCAGGGATATTGTTGTAATTAACTGCTGTATTTACACACTTTAACAATTAATAGTCTAACTAGTAAGTTACTAATTAATACTAATTAAAGTAATATATAGTATATATATAATATATATATTAACCCTTATTATAACTAATAAGTTAGCTACCTCTATAGTAACACTAAGAACCCTTACTAATTAAGGTAAATAGTAGGCTTAATTAAGGTAAAAGGTATTATTATTAAGTATATAAGAAGAAATTAACCTATTAATTACTAATAGAGCCTAGATCTAGACTATAAAGTCTATAGGTATTTAACTAAAGACACTAAAGTTATTAGACTATATAATAAAGTAATTAGCTATTACCTAATAGATCTAGGACTATATAGAGGAGGAATCTCTAGCCCTATTACTAAATAAAGCCTAGGTAACAAAGATATTATAACTTAGTAAAGAAAGTATTAAATAACTTAAATATAATAAGAAAGTCTATAATAGAGAATACTAGGAATATAAGAGTAATAGAAAGGTAGTTAAGGATTTAGTAATATAGATCTAATTAACTATAGACCTTATAGCTATAGTAATTTACTATAATAATAATAAGCCTATATATATATAAATAAAGAACCTTAAGGCTATAGTTAGTATACTACTATATAAGGAAAAGAAGCTAGCTATAGCTAAATATAATAAGGTTATAAGAAAAGTAATAGATTATAAGATTATATATATAAGGGAGTTAGAGAAGTAAATAGCTAAATAGGAGGTTACTATAAGGGGTTAGTACTACCTTTTAATAGGTGTATAGTAACTTAATATAATTAATCTAGACTAAGGAGGGAAGGCTATTTATAGTAGTATATACATTATATACATAAGGTTAAATAAGGGTACTAACTAAGCGTTAACTAAGTGCACCTACTTTACTAGCTTATATATTATAGTAGATAAAGCCTTACTATACTTACTATAGCTTTAGCCTATAATATATACCTTCTCCTTACTAGTAGTTAAAAAAATAAGGTTTCTAGGCCTTACTAGCCCTCTATTATATATAACTATAGAAACTTAGCCTATAGTTATTACCTAGTATAAACTACCTAATGTTTTTTCTTTTTTTCTTTTTTCTTTAGGCCTCTTCTTTAGTATTATAAGTATTTTTTTTTACTATTATATATTATTATTATAAAGTAATTATTTTACTAATATAGTCTTTATTAATTAAAGATAATTAAAATTAAAAGATACTAGTAAATTATCTTTATAAGTATATATATATATATATATATAGACCTACTATTAATTTATTACTAACTTATTATATTATAGCCCTTTGCTTTTAGCTAAAGCCCTTTGCCTAAGAGTAAAAAATAGCTTATACCTAAGACCTTATTACTATTATTAACCCTAAGTATACCTCTATTATACTAGTCTA
>NW_026850933.1:0-12113 GCF_030913465.1 Colletotrichum navitas
TAACTAATACTTTATATCTTTTTTACTTAAAGAATAAAGACTATTATAGTATAAAATTTAATAACCTTACTAACTAGCTAATCTAAGGTAATAATATTATACTTATTATTTACTAATTTAGCTACTTATAAATACTTTTATAATTACTAAAGAGAAGTATTATAAAGTAATATATAATAAATAATAAATTATACTAAATCTACTAGTAATTTAGCTACCTATTTATTTAGTAACTTTATAAGTTACTTAAATATACTAAAGAAAACACCTCCCTCTTGTTAATTAAAGCTATTAATAAGTACTACTACTACTACTAATTATACTCTAATGCCCTTAGTTACTTTAAGTTTATACTATATAATAATAATAAGTTTAACTATAAGATCTTTATTAATATTATATATCTTAATGATAATAAACTAGTACTTTATATAGTTAATATAGTAATAGTGTTTAATATAATAAGATTTTTATAATTTATTACTATAGAGTATATATAAGAGGCACTATAAATATACTAGATTAATATATATCTTAGCCTACCTAATTAAATAATAACTAACACTAGCCTAAATTTTTACTTTAGTAAGTTTAAATACACTGCCTATAGGTTATTTATTAAAGTAAAAGAAGTACTTATAAAAGCCTATTATAGTATTAGTAAAGTTAAGTACTATTATATACTTTTATATTATACCTATAAGATTATTTATTAAAAAACTAGCACTTAACCTAAACTTACTTTTTAATTTACTATTAAAGTAATTAATAATACTATTAGCCTAGATAGCCTTATCTTAACTTTCTTTATTTTTAGTATATACTTTTAAATAACTAATAAGTTACTACTTACTATAACTACTATATAGTATACTAAAGCTATTAAGAAAGTAATAAATATAGTACACTAGATCTATATAAAGTAATAGCTATATAAAGTACTAGCTATATATAATAGCCTAGATTTAATAAATACTATTACTTTACCCTTTTAATCTTTTATTTATATATAGTATAAAAATATAGCTAGTAAGGCCTATTTTACCTTATTACTAATTAGAGAATTATAAAAAATTATAAAATATATTATGAATACAAAATATAAATACAAAAATATAAATATAAATATAAATATAAATATATATTTATATTTTATTTTAGGTTTTCTAAAATACATGTATTTGTATTCATATTTTTGTATTTAAAATATATATTATTATTTGTTTTCTATATACTTAAATAAATTATATAATAATTACTTTAATAGTCTATATATACTCCATATGCTAAAAATACTGTATTTTATAAGATATAGATTATATATATTAAGATATAGATTATATATATTAAGATATAGATTATATATATTTAGATATAGATTATATATATTAAGATATATATTATAGTATTTTAATTTTTATAAAACTAAAAAATATAAGATCTAAAGCTCTAAGTATAACTATAGTCTAAGAGTATAATTATATTATAGTTATAGTTATAGTTATAGTTTTATAAAATTACAAGGTATAAATATAGCTTCAATATATAGTTATAGTTATAATTAAAGTTTTATAAGATTAAAAGATATAACTATAGCTTAAGGGTATAGTTATAAATATATCTATTATTCTAGTTCTATAACATCTATACTATAACTAGAAGTATAATATAAGAGTATAGTTATAGTTATAGTTATAGTTATAGTTTTATAAAGTTAAAAGGTATAAATATAGCTTAAAGGTATAGTTATAGTTATAGTTATAGTTATAGTTTTATATAACTAAAAGATATAACTATAGTATAAAAGTATAGTTATAGTTATAGTTATAGTTTTATATAACTAAAAGGTATAACTATAGTATAAGAGTATAGTTATAGTTATATACTAAATATATAGTTATAGTAAGTTATATACTAAGTAAAAACAGTATATATAGTAGTGTTTTACCTCTTTATTTTTCTTATAGTAAATAGTAACTTACTTTTCTATATACTATAAAGAATACTATTATATTAATAATAGTAAAGATTATAAGAATACTTTTAACTAGTTATTTAACTATTAACCTTTTTAAACACTTTATTTTATTTTTTATTATAGAAATATATATATATTTATATATATATATATAATAAAAAATAGCTTCTAAATCTAGTAATTCCTTCTACGCTAGTAAATCCTCTAGTACCTCTTAAGCAGAGGATTCTATTATTAATTCCTCTTAGATATTAATTAATAGTACTAAAAACTAGTTTTTATACGCCTATAAAATAGAAAATCAAAAAAATTATATTTTTAAAGATACTAAGCAGTATCCTATTACTAACAGCTTATATACTTATAAACTACTACCTATTAATTTAAGTAAAGATAGGGAAATAGAATTAACCTATAATATTAAAGGTTATAATAAGAAATTTACTACTAAAGTAGCTTAATTTTAAACCTCTAATATAGTAACTTACTATAAAAAAACCTACCCTATAATAGCAACATTAGAAAAAAAAGAACTAGATATAGATAAAATTAAGTGTAAGTTACTTTATACTACTATATTATTACTTTCTTTATATATAACTATATAACTATATATAAATAAATATATATACTATAGATATATATATTATAAATATATATATAATAGTTATATATACTATAGATATATATATTATAGTTATATATACTATAGTTATATATACTATAGTTATAGATATTATTATAACTACTACTATAATAGTAGTAGTTATAATAATACTATTATTATCTTTTTACTAAACTTTTAATCGTTTAGGACTATATAAAGAATAATAATAGAAGTAATATTATATAAAGTACTATTAATAACTTTATGTCTAATACACTAAATACATAAAGATATAGAGAAAGTGGTACTATTAATAATTATAATAATATAGAAGAAACAGAATTCTATATATAATTATATTATTAATTATTTACTATAATTTAATATACCTTATAGTACTATTACTTCTAATAAGTTTAATTCTTTATTATCTTATTTAAATAAGTAAGTTAGCTGTTAATTTTAACTATATATATATATATATATATATATATATATACTACTATTTTACTATATATATTTTACTAATATTATCTTAAATAGCTCTAGTCCTACTGTTAACTATAGAAGCTTAACTAAATACTTAGGTCTTAAGTTTACTAGCTTAGAAGCAACTATTATATATAACCTACAGTAACACTTTTTAAACTATAGTTATACATCTATTTAGCTAGATATATAGACCTCTATAGATAATAAGGCCTATTTAGGGGTTATAGGCTCTTATATAGATAACTCTACTAAGTTAAACTATATATAATTAGGTATATTAACTATTCTTTTTATCTAAAAGTAGTTATTAATAATTTTATTATTATAAACTTATTTTAAAAATATATATATACTAACTACTATAACTTATTAAGGCTTTAAATACTTAAATAGTGCATATACTAGCTTATATATACAAGAAGTCTTTAAAGAAAGTATTATTAATAAATACAGTATACCTAAAGAGAATATTATTAGGTAAGTCTTTTATTTCTTTAACTTAAGTATATATATATATAAGTATATAAATATATATATATATAAATATATAAATATATATTTATATAAATATATAAATATATATATATATAAATATATATATATATATAAGTATATAAATATATATAGATATATATAGTTTACTTACTATTTAATTTTTAGTATAACAAGAGATAATAGCACTAATAATAATACCTTTTTAAATAGCTTTTTACTAAGTTATAATACTAATAATAGTATATCTTTACATAATATAAGATATATAGCATATATATTAAATCTAGTAGCTAAAGCTATTATAGATAAATATATTACTAGTATAGTCTTAGATAAAGATATATCTAAATTTAAGGCAGAATATATCTTAAATAACTATATAGGCGCTTTAGATAAATTATCTTATAAGGATCAAGAAACAGTATTAAAAAATAGCTATAGTAAGTACTTTTAGTTATTATTATAATAATTAATATAGCTATATATATATACTTAGACTAATATTATAATAGGTAATATTAGAAAGCTTAAAAGATTAGTAATACTACTAAGAAATAATACTATATTATATAAAGAATTCTAAACTGCTATTAACTACATAAAAAGGGGTAAAGAATTCCCTTTTAATAGTTATAAAACAAAAATACCCCTCTGTAAGTAACTATTTACTACTATATATATATGTATTTATTTATATTAATACATATATATATATACTTATTTATATTAATATATATATATATATACTTATTTATATTAATATATATATATATATACTTATTTATATTAATATATATATATATATATACTTATTTATATATATATATATATATATATATATATATATATATATATAAAATACTATATAAGCTAATAGTTACTAATGTTACTCTAGGTAATAAGACTAGATAAAACTTAGTATATCTAATGCTTAATATAGCTATAGAGCTAAAACTAGCCTTAGATATACTATATAAGTTAACTAAAAATAAGATATTAAGGATTATTTATACTAATATTAATGACTGGATATAACTTACCTATTTAAGAGATATACTTTGAGTTTTTTATAACCCTACTATATATCTATAAAGCCGGAGTTATATAACTATTAGTACTACCCTTAGTATAATAAGGAATATTTATTATTAACTATTAGATATTAAAGCACTATATACTTCTAAAGAAAACCAAGTAGATAAAGTAAGTAATTATTATTTTAAAAAGTATATATATATATATATCTTAGTATTTATTATTTAGATATATAAGCCTATATATTAATACTACTATATACACTAATCTTATATTTATTATATTAATACTATTCTTATATTTATTATATTAATACTATTCTCTTACTTTATATATTAATACTATTCTTTTACTTATTATATTAATACTATTCTTATATTTACTTTACTTTGACTATTGAAATAGTAAATTAATAACTATTTATTTCTAGTTTAATAAAACTAAATATCCTTATTCTTCTATATTTATTAAAGCTATAAATATAACGTTACTGTTGTAATATTAACTATTGTAGATAAATATTAGAGTTATTAGGTTAACCCTAATAACTTATTACTAGTAAATCCTTAGATATTTAGCTATAGATTCTCTAAGGATTTATAGGTAAGAAGTTAGTTATTTAACTAGCTAACTTATAATAATTATCCTTCTTTTTTTTATATATAATAGAGAACTATAGTTACCCTCTATTATTTATTAATTACTACTAATATATATAGTTAACTATATTAACTTATCCCTTAGTGTTACTAACACTAATTAGTAGTTAACTTTACTATTAACTATATAGGTTAACTTTACTATTTAAACTATAGATTAGTAAGGTCTATAAGAAGAGGTAATTATTACTAGTTAATTATTTATATGCCTAGAGTAAGTAAGTACTAAGAAATACTTTTATAAATACCTTTACTATAATAGTTTATACTAATTACCTATTATAATAAGTTAATTAATAGATCTATAACTAGTCCTTTTAACTAGTAGAAACCCTGTTAATTTATGTCTATTATATAAGCTTTATTGCCTTTAGAGAAGCACTCTTAACTATAAAAAACCCCTTACTTTATATACCTATAGCTAACTAGTAGTTATTTACTATATCCTATTTATTATAAGCTTTTTAGCTTATTAACTTTTCTTTTTATATATATACTCTTTTTACTAACTAATAGTATTAATAAGTAGCTAATATAATAGCCTATTATTTTTTTCTAAGTTATTTACTTATAAGAGTATATTCTTTTTTAACTATCTATACTACTAGTAGTAATCTCTTTAATAAATATATATGCCTTCTAGTCTACTAGATAAAATACCTATGTTTAAGAGGTTATTAGGCTAATAGAGGGTAATAGTAAATAACACTATACTTATAAGTAGAAGCCTTAAGCTAAGATAAGTAAGTATAATAAGCTTATAAGTAAGTAAGGCTTATAAGCTATAACCTTATTACTTAGAAGGTAATAAGAAGAGATTTATAGTAAATATAATATACTACTTAATATAAGGTAGTAAGTAGTAGTAATTAATAATATCTTTACTATACTTATTAACTTTATATAGTATATTCTCTTATAATAATAAAAAAAAAACTATATTAAGAAGTTACTAATTAACCTTATAAGGAAGTAATAAGCTTTTATACTTAATACTATTACTATATTTTATATAAGTAGTTATAAGTATTATAACTATATTAGTAGTAAATTACTTTACTATACTTATAAGGATTTTAGTAAATAGTTTATAAATAACTTTAAGGTAATTAACTAGAAGGTCCTAATAAGCCTATATAATTTCTTTATTAATTATAGTGTATAAGTTAACTATAGTAAACACCTATTAATTACTTAATATATATTTAATACCCTCTAATAAGAGAAAGGCGCCTACTAGACTAATAAGATAATTACTATTATTAAAAGATTATTATATAACTTTAAACTACACCTTAAAAACCTTAACTTTATTAAGAATATTTAAGGTTATAATATAATCTTATATAGTAAAAAACTAGCTAAAGTACACTTATTACTAGTCATTACTTATTAGACCTTTTATAATAACTTAACCTTTATTTTACTACTGCCTTTATTAATACTAAAACCTTATATAATAACTAAAATCTATAGCCTATATATAATAACTACTATACTACTATAGGAGCTTTTATTAATAGTAATAATATTAATAGTAATATTAAAGCTAATACTAAAGTAAATAAGTAACCTTATAAAGATATACTTTAATAACTAGGCTATAAAGTATACTAGTAGCTAGTATAAGACTATTAATTTAGAATTACTATTATTTTATAACCTTTATATCTAAGTAAGTATAATATAAGACTACTATAGAGTAGTAATTTAAGTAATACTTTAAGGTAAACTATAAGAGTATTATACTTTTACTTTTTACTAATAAGTAAGTAATTTTAATACTTTAATAGTAAAGTTTAAAGAATAATTTAAAAGTAATAAGGTACACTTAGCCTATATTACTAAGCTTTACTATATATTATTTAACTTAATTACTTATAAAAACTATAATAAAAATAAGCTTAAGATTCTTAAGCCATTTATTAAGAAGATTACTAAGCTAGTTAAAGTACCTATTTATAATAGTTTACCTAAGGATAAGGATTATTATAAGTGCCTTATTACCTATTACTATAGTATACCTAAGTATACTATAGCTTTTTTTAACTTATTAGCTATATTCTATAGCCTTTATATATAACTATATAAGAAAGTAGTAAATACTTTACTTTACTATAAGCTACTTATATAATATTCTATAAATAGATTTATTATAAAGGATAAGTAATTTTAGGTTAACTATAAGTATAATAATAGCTATTATAATTATACTAATCTATAGTAAATATAAGGCTCTTTATAAAGTAACTACTATAGTAAAAACTAGTATAGTAATAAATTAACTAAGAGGTACTTTATTTATAGTAAGCCTAGTTACTAGTTAACTAAGTACACTAAAGAAGAGTAGTAATTCTTATTTAACTAGTATAAAAGTACTTACTTTATATAAGCTTTACTAGCTACTTTTAACTACTTTCTTTTTAACTATAAAGGTTATAATATAAGTTATTATTAGTAACACCAAGGGATAGGTTAATATAGTTAACTATATATATTAGTAGTAATTAATAAATAATAGGGGTAACTATAGTTCTCTATTATACGTAAAGAAAAGAAGAATAATTATTATAGGTTAGTTAGTTAAATAACTAACTTATTACCTACAAATCCTTAGAGAATCTATAGCTAAATATCTAAGGATTTACTAGTAATAAGTCATTAGGGTTAACCTAATAACTCTAATATTTATCTATAATAGTTAACATTATAACATTAGTAACTTTCTATAGTACTAAAAATCCCCTATTATTTATATCTAAAAGAATAGCTAAAAAACGTAATAAAAACAAGAAGCTAAAAAGTATTTAATACTTTTTGTTTACGTAGTCTATTATATACAAGAAACCTATCTATTTATTTATATCTTTAACTGCCTATTACTAACTAGCTTCTTTAATATGTTATTTAGTAATAACTTTATAAATTTATCTACTAGGTTATTACTATTATAAATCTATTATATCTTAAAAATCTTATAGTATTTATATAACTAGTAAAAGGCTATAATATTTATTATAAGTTACTTCTTTTTTATAGTGCTAAGCTTTATAAGGCACTTATAAAGTAAGTATAAGTTAGTGTAGAGTATTATAGGTATTTATAGTAGCTTAAGGTAGTTAGTAATTATTATAAGGGTAGTACTAATTATATAGGCAATATTAGCGCTAGTAACTATCCTATAGACCTTAGAGGTAAGTATACTATATATAACTCTTTTATACTTTATTAAACTAAAGTAGATAATATTACTAGTTAATTTAAAGCTTTTACTTTTAGTAGTAGGTTACTTAATAATTTATTTATTAGTAAGGACTATAATAAAGCTAAGTTAAAAAGTAAAGTTATAGTTATTTATAAATAAGCTATTAATAAATATAAAGAGTTTAGTAGTTATAAGATTAATTAGTAAGAATTATAGGCTATAGTTAAGGTTATTAATTTACTATTTAATTTAGTAATTAAAAGCTTTAATCTCCTCTACTATAGGTAATTAGTGTTAAGTAGCAACTAAATAGTTAAAGTAGGCTTTAGGTTAATAAATAGAAGTAATATATATACTATAGGTGTATTACTAGACATAATCTTACTAAGCAGTAGGTAATTTCTTGTTAATAAGTTAGAGCTTTTTACCTTAGCCTTTTTAATAAAAGATAAGCTTAACGTTAGCAGTAATAGATAATATACTACTATTAAAGGTAATAAAGTTATTAGCTATAAGTAACTACTTAAGTTTTACTATAAAAGTAGCCTTCTTAAGCTTTTTCTTTTATAGGCAGAAAATTTACTATCTATAAGGCTAATTATATTATCTATTTATATACTAATTAATCTAAAGTTACTATTATTAGGTAATAATATTAATAAGCAAAGGTTAAAGGTTAATAAATCTATCTAGAGATTTTCTTTATAATAGTAGTTATAAGTTACCTACTAGTAAGTTTCTACCTCTATAATACTATATAATAGCTTAGTTACTATTATTATTATATTTACTAGGTAAAAATAGTAAATTTATATAGGTAAGTAAGCAAAAATAATATAATTTAGTAGTATTACTAATTAGGTATACACTTAGGTAATATTATATAACTAAAGTAAAAATCTATATTAAAGTAGTAAAAAAGCAAAGGCAAGAATTAATTACTAGGCTATTTACTAGATAGTAGGTAACTATATAAGAATTATCTCTTTACTATTATCTATATAACCTTAGTGTTAGTAACACCAAGGGATAGGTTAATACAGTTAACTATATATATTAGTAGTAATTAATAAATAATAGGGGTAACTATAGTTCTCTATTATACATAAAGAAAAGAAGAATAATTATTATAGGTTAGTTAGTTAAATAACTAACTTATTACCTACAAATCCTTAGAGAATCTATAGCTAAATATCTAAGGATTTACTAGTAATAAGTCATTAGGGTTAACCTAATAACTCTAATATTTATCTATAATAGTTAACATTATAACATTAGTAACTTTCTATAGTACTAAAAATCCCCTATTATTTATATCTAAAAGAATAACTAAAAAACATAATAAAAACAAGAAGCTAAAAAGTATTTAATACTTTTCTTTTATATAGTCTATTATATATAAGAAACCTATCTATTTATCTATATCTTTAACTACCTATTACTAACTAGCTTCTCTAATATATTATTTAGTAATAACTTTATAAATTTATCTACTAGGTTATTACTACTATAAATCTACTGTATCTTATAAATCTTATAGTATTTATATAACTAGTAAAAGGCTATAATATTTATTATAAGTTACTTCTCCTTTATAGTACTAAGTTTTATAAGGCACTTATAAAGTAAGTATAAGTTAGTATAGAGTATTATAGGTATTTATAGTAGCTTAAGGTAGTTAGTAATTATTATAAAAGTAGTACTAATTATATAGGCAACATTAGCACTAGTAACTATCCTATAGACCTTAGAGGTAAGTACACTATATATAACTCTCTTGTACTTTATTAAACTAAAGTAAATAATATTACTAGTTAATTTAAAGCTTTTACTATTAGTAATAAGTTACTTAATAATTTATTTATTAGTAAAGACTATAATAAAGCTAAGTTAAAAGGTAAAGTTATAGTTATTTATAAATAAGCTATTAATAAATATAAAAAGCTTAGTAGTTATAAGGTTAATTAGTAAGAATTATAGGCTATAGTTAAGGTTATTAATTTACTATTTAATTTAGTAGTTTAAAGCTTTAATCTCTTTTACTATAGGTAATTAGTGTTAAGCAGTAACTAAATAGTTAAAATAGGCTTTAGGTTAATAGATAGAAGTAATATATATACTATAGGTATATTACTAGACATAATCTTACTAGGCAGTAGGTAATTTCTTATTAATAAGTTAAAGCTTCTTACTTTAGCCTTTTTAATAAAAGGTAAGCTTACTATTAGTAGTAATAAATAATATACTACTATTAAAGGTAATAAAGTTATTAGCTATAAGTAACTACTTAGGTTTTACTATAAAAGTAGCCTTCTTAAGCTTCTTCTCTTTATAGGTAAAGAATTTACTATCTATAAGGCTAATTATATTATTTATTTATATACTAATTAATCTAAAGTTACTATTACTAGGTAATAATATTAATAGGCAAAGGTTAAAGGTTAATAAATCTATCTAGAGATTTTCTCTATAATAGTAGTTATAAGTTGCCTACTAGTAGGTTTCTGCCTCTATAATACTATATAATAGCTTAATTACTATTATTATTATATTTACTAGGTAAAGATAGTAAATTTATATAGGTAGGTAGATAAAAATAATATAATTTAGTAGTATTACTAATTAGGTATATACCTAGGTAATATTATATAACTAGAGAAGAAATCTATATTAAAGTAGTAAAAAAGCAAAGGCAAAGATTAATTACTAGGCTATTTACTAAATAGTAGGTAACTATATAAGAATTATTTCTTTACTATTATCTATATAGTCTTAGATAATAAGCTATAATTTCTTATAAGGCTATTTATTCTTACCTTTTACTTTATAGACTATATATAATTTAAATACATAGGTGTTACTATAGGATTTCTTATTATAGGTAATAATATAAAATACACTATAGTTAATAAAGGCTTTTACCTCTGCCTTATTAGATTCTTTAAAGGGTTTACTAGGTGTAGTAATAATCCTTTTCTTATATAGCTTAATAGTAAGTGTATAGTCTACCTCTTCCTTTATAGTTAAGAACACTATAGTTATAGTAAAGTATATCTCTATAAAGAATATAAGTATTAGGTTCTTTTATAGGCAACTATAGTGTTATTATAGTAGTTTATTATTAATAATAATAGTATTATATACTTCTTCTTTAGTGTTAAGTATCTTTATAAGGTCTTCTTGCGCTTATATAGTGTACATAGGACTATCTTCTGCTTATATAGAGTAGTTAGTAGGCTTATTTAGTATAAAGAGGTCTAGTTAACCTTTCTCTATATAGTAGGGTTTTACTATAATAATCTTAAACTTATATAGGCTATAAGGTAAATTAATAGTATAAGTAGTACTATTATTAGTAATAAGGTAAAATAGGCCTTACTAGCTATATTTCTTATGCTATATATAGACAAGGGATTAAAGGGGCAAGGTAATAGTATTAATTAAATCTAGGCTATTATATATAGCTAGTGCTTTATAAAGCTATTACTTTATATAGATTTAGTATACTATAGCTATTACTTTTTTAATTACTTTAGTACACTATATAGTAGTTATAGTAGGTAGTAACTTATTAGTTATTTAGGGGTATATACTAAAAACAAGGAGAGTTAGGATAAGGCTATCTAGCAGTATATATATATT